>NC_047657.1:16931179-17231179 GCF_902201215.1 Prunus dulcis | reverse complement strand
TCAAAAGAGAGCTAAGCGTTCCTATGCTGGGTTGGGATTTTGGCAGCACGAAAGAAGATAGAAACTCATCGGACTTAACAAGATATGGAGCTGAACACAGATATGCATCCTTAGCCAGTTATCAAAACCATGAAGTTCTAAGACATTGTCTCGAAGGCAATGACGATATACGATCAGGTTTCCCCCAAATTCCCTTAACCTTGTCGTGTATAACGAACTTTATTAATCCGACTGAAGACTGCATTGAGGACACAGCCTGTGAAGTTGGCAGCACCATATTTTCTGTCCAAAATGACCATTGGTTTAGGAGCAAGATCATCCATGAAGGGCACTATCTTCCAAATACAGAATCTCTCCTTCCATTCAGTGGTTCCTGGAGAGAGTATTATTCATCAACTTTTCATGCTCTACAATTACCAGAACAGGAAGACATATCTTCCCGCCTTCTTACTTACGACAACGATAAGTACGAAAGAATCCTAGACGACTCCAGTCAGGCAAGAAGCCTTGCTCATTTCGTTGAAGATAATGTTAGCATCCATGAGAGCTCAGCCTTTTGTCCCCAGGTACCATTGGACACAGAGAAGGCATGGCCCTGGCTGCTTGATAACTCAGGCTGGGATAGAAGTGAAAGAGAAGTAAATTTTGATGATAGTGATGTCGATATATTTTTACAGTGAAGTAAATTCGTATGGTAACTAAAATTTGATATAATCTACTTTCATCCCAACATGATTGCATTAACAAACTCATATAGGGAAGGGAAAAAAAAAGGTTCAAAATGAGAGTTAATTTATGTATTGCGTGCCCTTTTGCGTTTGAATTTAGATGCACCAGATTGTCAAAGTGGAATTTATGTGATATTATGCAATTATGAGATTTGGTCCCAATGATATATTTCAATCAAAGTACTTGAATTGAAATTGAGTATAAGTGTTTTTTCATGACCTTTCCTGCTTGGGTAGAGATGATAAACGATCACAAAAGTTTAATTAATGACGTTGTTGGAGGAGGGCCCCTAATTAGGTCCCTAAATTTAGCATCTAATTTAAGTCACTATCATACCTTCTTTTTTTTTTTTTTTTTAAAGTGATATTCTACTTTAATATGACTATAGAAAAGGAAATTCGAATTCGGGTGCAGAGTTGGGGGAATATATCCGCTCTAGTCAACTTGTCTACCCATTTGTCTTCTCTCTTAGCATGAAAATGCTGATGTGGCAAGGCAAATGAGATTTGCCTACTCTTTTGCCTTTTTCCTTGGATTGGGAATGCTCTAAGTCCATTTATGCAAGTCATTACCATACTTGAGAGCGAGGGAAAGAGAAACAAGTGAAAGTGAAGTGTTATCAGATTTATACTTTAAATTGAAACCTCATCTTGGTCTTGTAATTCATTAATTTTGCGATTAACCAATATTTATTTATTTTTTAAAGACCCGGTTCATCAGCATGAATGAACTCTGTGGTCCCACTTCGCCACGTCATTTGTCCCCACTTTGTCTGCTGACGTCATTAGTTGTATCCCTCGCATTCATTTTGTTCACATTCTTCATCGGAGGAGTTGCTATTCGCCACGTGCTCCTCCCTCTTCTAGATCTAGTTGGGTCCGTTTTAACGATTTTACCATGATATCCTCGCGAAGAAAATTCTTTCGCATCAGATGAGTTTTTAGCTGTGTATGAAACAACCCTCTCTACGTACATGAAAATAAAAAGTAAGGATTATTCACTTGGAAGGATTGGTGGTACAACCTTCCCCTGATGATTAGTAACTTCATTACGGACTAAAAAAAAATTTTGTAACAAGCAATTGGAAGATGAGAATTTACATAAATATTTATTGGGTGGTTAGAGATTTCGAACTTTCATACACATAAATGGAGGTGGAAGAGCTTAACCAACTGATCTCTAGACTAATTAAAATTACATCTCTTGACTGATCAACGAAAAAATTGTTTGTATACAAAAGTTTCCCCTCTGTATAAAATTTGTAGGTGAATTGCAAAGTGAATGGTGACAAATGTGAAAGAGCTCTATGGAGGTGACACTTTACCTCAGAGTCAAAAGGGGCTAATTGGTTTAATCCATCACTTTCGTAATGATAAAAGGATCAATTAACCTTTTAAATCTGCCATAATCTTAATTGGGGGACTTGACCAATGGAAACAAAAAAGGGGGTCATTGTCATATGCATGTGCGCCCTATATGCTTCACCATTGACAAAAAGACTAAAGATTTGCGTCCCCTCCCAGATTTTTTGCCGGATTTAGTTAACTGACCACTCTAAGCTTATGCACACGCTTCTAAGTTATATGCATATGTGACAACAAATAAATATTTTAAAACAACTATTAAGAATCTATCTTTTTCTTACATAATTAGGACCAAAAAAGTGGAATTTTGATAACAAAGAATAATATAAAGGAAATATTGTCAGAATTTCATCCAAAAAAATTGACAGGGAGTAGCTCAACTTCTCATAAACTCCTTATAAGGTTTTATAACTTTTTAATGTGGAACATTTTCACCTTTACATTTTCACACGCCTCCGTACAAAGATAAAATATATTATGTAACATAAAACATGTGTGGCCGTTGGACTTTCACACGTGAACAACCTCCGCTATAATACTATAAAGGAAGTTAAGGTTCCACCCATAAATCAATTGACAATGAATGGAGTAACCCAACTACTTTTAAGCCCGTATAAAATTTTCTAACTTTCTAATATGGGACATTTTCCCATATTCACATTCTCACAAACTAAAGTATATTATATTTTTTATGAGCCTCTTATAATCTTCCTTTATAAAAAGGCCATTAATGGTTTGCATTATTGTTTTTGTGGAACCAATTGAACCCCAAAATTGGATGAGCATCATATTAATTGTGTTAGGAAAGAATGAGTTTTATTTTTATTTTTTTTTAGGAGAAAAAAAAAAGAAAAAAAAAAAAGAACGCTCCTACACCAATGGTGTCGTACTCTTTTTAATTATGAGCAAAGAATATCTCGTCTTGTAAGTTCGTAGTGGTTGGTAGTAGGTCCTTCTTTGTAGTAGCCATGTTGAATATTATTATTGTCTCCATTGTCAATGTCAATGATTTTACCGTTGAGATTTCATGTTGCTAACCAAGCTACATTGCCCCATGATTTATTTTACCCTATACTATTCCATTTGCTACAAAAAAAATTTTAACTTTTTTCACCTCCATTTGAAACCTAACACACATGATGTGACAAAAGTAGTTTCTTTCACATTCACAACATTACCTAATAAGGATTTGTTACGCGTGATGTGCGGACTATTTAACTGAGAATCATGTCTGTCAGAGAGTTTCTCATAAAAATACAAAAATATATCGCCTATAAAAAGTAGTTGGGTTATCTCAATAACTGAAAAGTGTATCGTGCTTAAATCCAATTCGAGTTCACGGTGCTTGAGGAACTAAATGATAAAAGAGAGGACTTTTAGTTGTATACAACAAAATTTAAGTTACATTTTTATAAGAAAAAGCTACAAACAACCTATTCATTATTGTAAATGGCTCAGTTGCTAAGTGAACAACCAACAATCTATTATTTAGTATAAAAAGTGCATTATGTTAATACTGCATCAAGACAATTGTGCTTATTGTTTAATTAGACCAATTGGGCGCCTTCCTAAACGTTTATTTATTGGTAACTTGCTTTTAATTATATATATATATATGTGTGTGTATTAGAGGATGCATCTTTTCTGCCCTAGCCATTCTAATTAGACAACAAAAATATATAAAGAATCTTCTTATCTTATATGATTAAACAACTTTAAAATGCATGGCATTTCATGCATTGGAAAATTGTCTACTCCATTTCTTTTATTATATAATTTATCTATTATGTAGCTATGGACATTTAGTCATTAGGGTTGTGCTAACTATGCGATACAAAAATATATAAAAAAACATGCATGGGCATGATCGTTAGTTGTATTTATTTTATCTATAAATGATAAAAATGTTTTTGAGGAATTTTTTTTATTGAGAAGGGTAATAATATACTAAATTTACACATACAACACGGTTGATAGGACTCGAACTCAATATTTTGTCTGAGATAGCAATTACTCCAAACCATTACACGAGTAAGTCATTTGCATAAATGATAAAAATTTGATTTAAACTAAAGAGTGTAGTTTATCTATCTATTATCTTTTTTGGCTGACATGGTAGATAACAATGTTATTTGTACTCAAAAGTGCAAATAGGTTTGTACACGAAAACTATAAATATTATTAAAGAAGATGAAATTGTTAATACACGATGAAAATAGAAAAATTAGTATTTATGTTCTAAATTAAGATTCACGCGCTTTACGATACACTTCATATAAAATTGTGAATTTAATTTAAAACGCACGTAATATCTCCCAATTTTATATATTTATTTATCCATCTTATCTCATGTATGAGTTGTAAATTTATTTTTAGAGTGTAAATAACATCTCCGAGCTCCATTTAAAATTAGAATAAATTAAATTATTAAAAACGGAAATAAGATAATCGGATAAAATTTCACTTTCACATAGGGGCCGTGGCATGGGTGATAGCAAACCCAATAAGTTTGGCGCACAATCGTATCAGAATCACTAACGAATAGCCCACAACTGTAAATATCCCAAACTAAAAGGGCATAAGTATAAAAACCGATACCTTCGTGTAAAAATATTATTATTGTCCTGATTATCCTCCACTTTCCCTTTCCTTTCGTTTTCGCTCCCTCTCTCTCCTCTCTCTATATCGTTATCATCTGGTTGCTCTCTCTCCGCGTAATCGAACCTCATAAATCAATCGTAATTAAACAAACCATTTTCAAGTCCGAGACACACACACAGAGAAAGTCGGTGGAAGAGAGAGAAGCAGCAGCTTAGCAGAAGAAAAGAGAAGCCAAAACCACGCCACAAGCACACACAGACTCAGAGCCGCCGATCTAGTCGCCGCGTCAGATGCCGATAGCTTCTCCGGTCGAATCTCCGCCCACATTATCGCCGGCATGACAGTCTCCGAGCACCTCGCCGGTCACTAGGTCCCAATCTCTCTCTTACTCTCTGTCTCTCTGAATGCTGCTTGGAGCAGTGTCAGAGATTGTGGCTGAGTCGTCCTTTTGATTTCACAGTATCTTTTTGTTTCGGGGTTGCCTTTTTGGTCTCTCTCTCTCTCTCTCTCTCTCTCTCACTTTTTCTCCGATCTCGCACTTATCGAAGTTCTTAAGCTCTACTGATAAGCGAATCTAATTCCTTCTCTCGCTGGATTTACTTTTCTGCTTAGCTAAAGCTGTAGACTTAGCAGCTTTCCCAAACATAATAATATTCTCGCTTTTTGTTTAAATTTAGCTCAATGATTTCGTCTTAATTAGTTCACTTTTGGTTATATTTTGATCTTAGAAAAATCGTTACTTTTTGGATTCTTTGCTTTTTTGAGGTGCGGGAGCTTGTATGTGATCGGTGTTGTTTTTTGAATAATATGTGTTTGGGTGGAGTTTGTTCTGCAGTGACGCGACGCATAAATTGATTGTGATATTTCAACGAATGAGCTGAATTTTCACCTTGCATAACATTCTATTTGTCTCTATTCTCTCTTATACCGGTGCCCTTCTTCTTTTACTCTTTGGAAAATCAGCTCCCTCTCTCTCTCTCTCTCTCTCTCTCTCTCTCTCTCTCTCTCTGGGGCTTGCAGCTTCTTCCCTAAAAATATCTGGGTCTTCAACTGTTTTTGATAAATTGGCTTGCTTTCCCAATTGAGATTTAGGCGTCAAGCCGGCAGCTTTCCCACTAAGGTTTGTTTGTGTTGGTTTTGACTGAAAGAGAAAGATATTGATTTTCTATCCGTAATTTTTAATCATGTTGAATTTTGTGCTTGAAATTAGTTTTTTTGCCCCTTTCTTAGTTTTGTTGGAAGCTGTCCTGTTCAACGCTTTTGTTTATTTTCTTGGAATTCTTTGACTTTAGTCCTTCAACAAATGAAACAAAAAGTGATTGCATATTGGGATTAATCTACTGAAGTATGTGATCACGCAGGGGTTCAAATGAACGGGATGCAGATCAGTAAATCTCACAACACAGACAAGCCTTTCCCAGGATGCTTGGGAAGAATGGTGAACCTCTTTGATTTGAGTACTGGGGTTTCTGGAAACAAGCTGCTCACCGAAAAACCCCACCATGATGGTAATTTCCTTTGATATAATCTTTTATTTATTGGTAATCGGTGGCATATTCTAATTCTTTGTGGATCAACTTCAAAAATTAAGGTAATCCTTCACTTGATGTTGACTGTATTCTTGCAACTACATCTCTTCCCCCTATTGCCCTATGTGAGTAGATTTTGAAATACTATAATAAGTTACTATAATGTCCCATCAGACAAAAGTTTGAAAATAATTAGCATTGCTTGCTTGATTGAGGTTTTCAAATTTCAATTGTCAAATTCCTGTTCTCAAATTTCTTTGTAATTTAGTCATCTTTTTGTACTTGCTTCTCTTATGCAATTGGTAGTCATGCGTGTCAAATATAGTACTGATCCATCAGTTTTGGTAGGCTCTTCACTCTCAAGGAGTCAATCAGATGTGGCAACAATGTTGGGTCCTCCTCCATTTGGAGATCACATAGATGATAAACTGGTGAGTTTTGCAGGATTTTGCTCGGACTAATGTAATTTGTGCCCACTGGAGAAACAATTTCAATGCAAAGATGTCCTTTGTTTCTTATTGGATCATAGTCTACTGCAGTTTCCTGATTTGTGTTTACATTTGTATGTGGTATTTAGATTGTGCCTGAGTTGAGAAGAAGTTCATCAAACAATAAAGTTTGTGGAACACCCATAAAGATGCTTTTAGACCAAGAAATGTCAAAAGAAGTGGAGTCTAAGAAGAATCCACCCAATGTGGTTGCAAAGTTGATGGGGCTTGATTCTCTCCCACGAGAGCAGCCTGATTCAGCTTCACAAAGATGTTGTTCACAATGTACTAATCATTCCAGCACGCCATTGGGATGTTGGCAGCAAGATGGGTTTTTGGACAAGGGAATGCTGCGTGAATTTCATCAGTGTTCAAAGCAGAATGATTACAAAGATGTTTATGAAGTCTGGCAGCAACCGCAGAAGGCAAATTATGGAAGAAATAAATCACCGCAGAAGGGAAGGTGTAATGAAAAAGTTAATGAGAAGAAGATGGCTCTTGTTCGTCAGAAGTTCATGGAAGCAAAACGCTTGGCCACGGATGAGAGGCTTCGCCAATCCAAGGAATTCCAAGATGCCCTTGAAGTATTAAGTTCGAATAGAGATTTGTTCCTCAAGTTTCTGCAAGAACCTAATTCCTTGTTTTCTCAGCATCTAAATGAATTACAATCTATTCCTCCTCAACCTACCGAGACAAAGCGGATCACTGTTCTCAGACCTTCAAAGATGGTTTCTAATGACAAATTATCTGGATCAGGGGACAAGAGCGATGAACCCACAAAGAAATCAGCTCAGGTCAGTCAAGCAGCTGCATGGGACAAAAGCCACCATGGATACTCTCCTATTTCTGATCAGAAAGTTGATGACTATCCTGTTCAACCAACTCGGATAGTGGTATTGAGGCCTAGCCCTGGGAAGACTCCTGATGTTAAGGCTGTGGTTTCTTCACCTACCTCATCACCAACAATATTACACAGTGAAAACTTCTATGAGGAACATGAAGATGATGAGGAGCGAGAATCAAGAGAAGTTGCAAAGGAGATCACACAGAAGATGCGTGATAATTTGATGGGTCATCGGAGGGATGAAACTTTGATTTCCTCCGTCTTTTCCAATGGTTATACCGGTGATGAGAGTTCATTTAACAAATCAGAAAATGAATATGCAAATGAAAATCTCAGTGATTCGGAAGCTATGTCACCTTCTTCTAGGCATTCATGGGATTACATTAACAGGTTTGGCAGCCCTTTTTCTTCATCCTCCTTCAGCCGTGTGTCATGTTCTCCAGAGTCATCTGTTTGTAGAGAGGCGAAGAAGCGACTTTCTGAAAGATGGGCTATGATGGCATTAAATGGGAATCCTCAGGAACAAAGACATGCCCGGAGGAGCTCTAGTACATTGGGTGAGATGCTTGCTCTTTCAGAGATAAAGAAGCCAGCAAGATGTGAGGATGAGAGCAGTCAGAAGGAACAAGAACCAAGGGAATCAGTTTCATGCTTAATTAATGGTTCTAGTAAAGAAGAAGGTGTGGATGATTCCCCCAGAAATCTTTTGAGGTCAAAATCTGTCCCTGTATCTTCTACAGTATATGGTGCCAGGGTCAATGTTCAAGTTTCAGATCCCGAGGATGGCAAGACAGATGTTCCTAAAGAGCTAACTAAGGCAAAGAGCATGAAGTCATCGTTTAAAGGGAAAGTCTCAAGTTTATTTTTCTCCAGAAATAAGAAATCAAATAAAGGGAAATCTGATGTATCTCGATGTTACAATGAAAATGAATCTGCCCTTGCTGAACCACCAAATTCTCTGGTTCCTCCCGGTATAATTAGTGATGATGCATCTCAGTGTGCTAATGATGGTGGCCTTGAAGGGTGTTTGTCTCCTGCTTTATTTGGATATTCGGGAAAAGAATATCCAGATGTAACAAATATGGGACAAAGACAAGGCACAGTTCCACCGGAGGTAGTTCAGTTTTCTTCTTTGTCTGATATTTTAATGCTTGCTCTCTTTATTAGTTCTAACTTGCCCTAAAAAACAAAAACAAAAAACAAACAAAAAATATCAGAAGAGAAACTTAGTTTCGTAGGATGTATTTTGTTTGACCTGTATCTGCAGCAACCTTTAAGCAATAAAATTTGGAATGTAGATGTCTATGTTTGTGATTTTGGTAACAAACAATGTGTTATACTTGGCACAATGGAATGAGTGATATGGAAAAACCATAAAACGATTGTTCTTGCTATATGGAGCAAAATGCATGCATTGTAAATAATCATTGTTCTTAAAACCTGAGCTATTCAGTGTCTTGTTGTCATGAACGCTGTCAACTGCATGGATTTAAGTTATCATTAATGAATGGTTTATTTGATTTGTTTTCTCTTTCTCCAAATTTTGCAGGCAGGGTTGTGTGTGACTAGGCCTGTGGTACCTGGAAATGTTGTCGAGAATCCTGATCAGCCAAGTCCAATATCAGTTCTAGAACCACCATTCGAAGAGGATGACAATATAATTCAGGAGTCCTCTTTGTATTTGAAGCCAGACCACCTAGGTATCTCTCCCCCCTCTCTCTCTGTATTTTTCTATGGCTTTTTGTTAATTCCCTTAATCATTGCCTTATTTTACGATTTTTGTGTGTTAATAACAGGAAGACATCTCAAGTCTAACTTGATTGACAAATCACCACCTATAGGATCAATTGCCCGGACACTCTCATGGGATGATTCTTGTGCAGAGACTGCGACACCATATCTATTAAAATCCCCTTCAGTTTCCGCTGAGGAAGAAGAACAAGACTGGCATGCCATTGTCCAGACTCTTTTATCAGCAGCTGGCCTAAATGGTGAGGTGCAGTGTGACTCGTTTTTCACTAGATGGCATTCACTCGAAAGTCCTTTGGACCCATCTCTCAGAGACAAGTATGCCAACCTAAATGACAAAGAGCCTCTGCATGAGGCTAAGAGAAGGCAATGGCGATCAAGCCGGAAGCTTGTATTCGATTGTGTTAATGCAGCCTTGGTGGACATCACTGGTTATGGGTCAGACAGCGGCACAAGAACCATGTCATGTAGTGGGGCCCACGACAGGTTTTCAGAGGGTGATTCTTCTCTATTGGCAGACCGTGTGTGGGGCCGAGTGAGGGAATGGTTTGCCAGTGAGGTGAGGTGTGCTTTAGGGGAGGCGGGGGACAGCAACAGCCTGGTGGTGGAGAGGGTGGTGAGGAAGGAGGTTGTGGGGAAAGGGTGGTCTGAACATATGAGATTGGAAATTGATAATTTAGGGAAGGAAATAGAAGGGAAATTGCTGGAAGAGCTCGTGGAGGAGGCTGTGGTTGATTTGACAGTGAGGACATGACCGAACTTTTGATTCATTTTCCATTTTAAATTTTACTGTAACTCTCTTTCGCTCTCTCTCTCTATTATTTTGTGTATTTGATTTTCAACAATGGTGGTGGCCCTAACGCACCTTTAATTGTTTAATGCCACAGATGTTTCAGTTAATCATTATTTCATAATTTGTGACCACTCTGTTTATATACAAGTGTACAATATTATTTGGCAGCTGACTTTTGTCGCACGTTCAAGTCTCTCTCGTTGTTTGTAAGTGTGTACTTAAATACAAATTGAGAAGAATTGCAGGACTTCTGTGTCAATTTGTTGTTTCAAAATTACGTACAACTTTTGCTGTGGAGGTGGTAAGATTATTTTATTTTTTTGAAGTACAAGCTACAGTTTAAATTATAAGGAAATGAAATTTTTCACATACATGATTATGATAACTGAAGATTTGAACTTGAAATTGAAACTTTTGATTGGCAAGTCAATGCTTTTTTCCATTAGGTTACACCATATTGATAAGGCTATGGTGTTGTTGTCATATTATATGGTTTATATATTTTATGGCAAGATTCTCCTTTCGTTTCTATAATTTATAGTTAACGTGCATGAGGGTAAATGGGTAAAATACACCACTTATTTGACCCCGTTGTCGGTCGGTGCAATTCTGTATGCTTCAAAACAAAGCATTGGCAACCTCCTAAATTAAATAATGAAATAATGAAAGAGATATTTAGTGATATACCCATTTCTAGCACTAATATTATAAATAAACCCTACACAATTGAATTCCTATAAACAAACCAAAAAAAAAACCCAAAAAATGATAGCTAGCCTTATTGAATTTAATATTGATTATTAAATTACTTTGATGCCCTATTGAGTGCTTTGGGTATTTTTATGAGATTTTGGGGTTGGGCTTGTTTTAAGAAATTGATGGCAGTTTTGTAATTTATAAGAAGTTAAAAGCTTTTTTGTTATATTGTAAATGGGTTTTGGGTGTGTTTCTAAAGTCCATTTTATATAGGGTATTTTTATAATTTAGGCCCCCATATTGGGTATAATAGTGAATCTCCCATAATGAAATAATGAAATAATAATATGTGATCAAATTTGTCGGTTGGAACTTGTTTCAAGACCAACCAAATTTTCTTCTCTGTGGGTTTAATTTAATGTTGTGGTGGTTAAATATAGAAAATATTTCAACTGAGCCTTAAGGGAAAATAGTTCAATTTCTGTATACACATTTCAGATTGTGACCAGACAAATGATTACCAACAGAACATGTCATGTATCAGATAAGTAAATTAGAAAGGAACATCTCTAGCTGGCAGACAAATGATGTACATTCCTCACAAGTCAGAAATCAAAATGCAATAATAAGTTTGCTAAGGCCAACCGCGGCAGTCCACAGAGTTAGTGCCCCGTGTTATATGTAAGTTCTTCTCCTACTAAAGGGCATAATGAAAGGGGCAAAGATTTTCGCATGAGAGAGGAAGAGAGAGAGAGAGAGAGAGAGAATTGCAGGTTCTTTTGAAACTAAGAACCAAATCATCCTCCACATAATCATATGATCATTGAAGTCGATTTTTTCTCTGTTACCTTTTCAAATTCCAACCAATCATATATTGAGAAAAAAAAAAAAATCAAAGAACTTGGTGGCATTTCTTAATTAGGAATGAAAAATAAGAAGAAGAATGGTGACCACATGGTACTGGTACTGGACAAGTAGTAGTAATAGTACTAGTTATAGTGAGGACAGGCAAAAGATATCTCGTGAATCAAATAATAACACTAAATCTTACTGGCATGCACTTCTTGACAGGTGAACGAATCCACAGGGTCACGGGAAAAAATGAAAATGAAAGGGACGACAAAGAGAATCTATCACCTACAATAGCATGGATAATATAAATGTCATGTTTTTCTTGTTTTGTTTTATCTTAGTACTCACGATGTATATGAATCACAAGCTTTTTACTTTTACAATTAATAACATTAGCATCTTACCAGAAACATGCTCAGTTGATACAAGGCAAAAGCTGGCAACAAGCAACCACACTTTTGAAGAGTTATATACATACATACACCCCAACTTTGTCTCCAACACAACATTCAGAAAAGAGAAGAGAAAAGGATTGAAGCAAAGGAAAATTGATATACATTTTAGTATCAATGGAAATTAGAGGCAGTTGCCAATCGATTTTCCTGATCTGTGAGATGGAAAACCTTCAACTAACTTCACTGCTTGGATTTCGTACTTGCTGATGCGTTCTGATTCACAGTGTTCAACCCATACTGCACAAAGTACAAGAACGCTGTGATTAGGGAAGAAAACGATATTCATATTGACAAGATATGAAAATCAAGATTGAATACTGACAAATTGGGATCAAAGTATAAACTTCGTAGATTATGGCAATCTTCAAACAAAATACCTTATCTCTTATCCGTGAGCTCCAAATGTCAGAATGAGTCCCTCTCCCATCACCCTTGGTTGATCCAGACGCTTGGCTTAACTGGTTATTTAACAATGGCTCCCTGGTTCTACCCCTAAAATCATAATCATCTTCAACGTCATAGTCAGCTTTGTGAGTAGAAACCATGCCTCGCAGAACCATTGCTAGTAGTAGAGATAAAGCCTGATGTTTCAAGAAAGATGAGTATAAGAACACAATCACCAGATTCCATAAACATCAATAGAAATCCTAAATGCAGTCCGTCCTTTTCGAACAAAAAACAAAATTAAACAGATCCTGGAAAGCAAAAATTGGACATCTGCACCGGAAAAAGTTATTCGCAATAGTCATCTTCACTGATGAAACATAACTCTAAAGCATCTCTAAATCACATACAATTAGGAGTTATGTAATTGGTTCAAGTCAATTAGACACAATTTGTAAGCTATGACATATGACATATGAGAGAATATTTTTGAGAAACTGTTGAAAAGCTGTCACCGAAGGTAATCAGTCTTAGGCCATTCAATGTGCTTTCATCTAAAGGTCCAAATTTTGAAGATATTATGTAAATGGAAGAGGGAAATTGATCTTAATCCTATGCAATTATAAAGAGAACAATAAACGTTATCACTATAATGGGCTACAGGATACCTGTAATACGATGACAGCAAGCCCAGCCCACCTACAGACGTCAGTATTATCTTGGACAAAAGATCGAAGACTGTCAAGTTCACCAGTTGGGTCAAATGGAAGATCCTGTAGAGGTATGAAGAAACATATTACTTTGATTGGCTAAACCGAAGGATGAAATCCCACGCACACATATAACTGAGTTTATTTTTCTTTATAGAAAAGCACCTTTTCCCAACGATGATCAATTGCAATGAATGCCACCAAAGCTGCTTCTAGTAGAGTGAGTACTGTTATAAGTATTGTGTACTGAAATGTTTGAACAGTTAAGAAAAAGCTAGGGCACAGAATGTAATGCAGAAACTGTGGATTGAAAATCACGTTCATTAAACTCAACTTGCACGGCATATAAAAAATTGTTGTGAAACTCTACATCAAGTTCAATGCCTCAAAACCATTTAGTTTAGTGCTTGTGGTAAAGCTTCTTATTATGAAGGATATTCAAATCCCCCACTACTTTGTCTGGACCCCAGTATACGCAGTGGAAACTAGTCATCTAGTTTCTAAGATACAAAATTTTCCAACCAAAGAAAATGGGGGGAATGACAAAGTTAAGCTGAAGCCTTTTGTTTTCAGGTGACTTGTAAAATGAACACGATTACTCTAGTTTCTTCCTTTTGTTAGCTTAATACTTCTAATAAGCAACCAAACTGAGCATTCACAAATTATGAACTTGTCATTTCAAGGGTCTAGAAAGATTAATCAAAGACTTTAAAAGTTATGGCAAAGAAAGCAGAATAGTTTCTCGGCTGAAAAATAGTGCAAAATGTATAGGCTAAGGATACAAAGCACAGGCAGCAGCCATTAATTGATTCCGCTGCAATACAACCTATGAAAGTAATGCAACAGATCAAAACGCCCAATCCCATAAAAGAGTAGATAAACCTGCCATCAAGAAAAGCATCAAATGAATAACAATCTGAGGAGTCCCTCTAGAAACTTGTCTTCAACCAAACGTGATACATGAGCATTTAATGTTATCTAATCAACGAAAATTCAAGACCCCAATTGCCCACAGCCCAAAAGAATCCCCAAATTCATAATTACTGAATCAAAATCAAAACCCTGAAAGCAACTTCCTTAAGCTACCCAGCTCAAAGAACCAAAAAAAAAAAAAAAAAACCAAACTTGATCCAAAATCAAACATGACACAGAGTTGTATATATATAAATAAAATTAGGAAATTTGAAATTACCAAGGCGCGGGAAGCTTAAATGAATTCAATCCCAATCCCTCATCGAACCCAGAGACCAAATGGACAGCAAAATTCAAAGGGGTGATCTGATCAGAAGTCTTGGCCGTTTCGGAGCTCAACAAGAGGGAGGAGAAAGACGAAGAGTCTGGCGAAGGAGCTGAAGGTTGTGGGACTATAGGAATGTGATTGTTCCACTGGTTGAGCATCCATGCCGAGTAGACTAAGATTGAAACTCCGATGAAAGCTTGAAGAAAGTTGAGGAATTTGAGCACGAAAGCTAGGGATATGTGGCAACACGTGGGACGACGCATTCTTGGTTCTCAGGAGGAGATGAATTTAGAGCTGAAAACCCTAACCCTAATCAGCTATGGGGCGCGCTCAGTGGGAGGTGGAGATTGTGGCAAATTGGGTGCTTTCCTTCGCGTATTTGCTTTGTGGTTTTGATTTTTTGTCTCTGTTTTCTGTTTTTTCTTTCCCGTGCAGTAACTGATTTTTGACAAGGGATTTTGAGTTCAGGGCCTTCAAAAGGCCCTAAACCTAAAAAAGTCACCGACTTTCAAAATGTGTTGTAGAAATGTACCAACCGTAATGTGCTTCTGAAATTCACCAGCTGCCAGAATGTGTTTGTGTCTTCGCTTCCCGGAACAATCACGGTTGACAATCATTCACACATATTACTTACTTTACAAGATATATTTAGTAAAAATAAATAAAACTTGACCATTTTTTAATTTAAAAAAAGAGGTTAATATTACAAATACGAATCTTCTTCGAGTAAAAATTTAAATGGAGTTTGAGTACGAATTTGAATTTAATTTTTGAACATGGGAAGTAACATACACCTAACCTTATAAATACATTTCGACCAAAAAAAAACTTTATAAATACATCAAAAGCAACTTTTTGTACAATAAACTATGAGAATGTGAAGGTAAAAAGTTTCACATTGGAAAGTTGAGAAACCTAACAAAAGCTGATAAGGAATTGAACTATTCCCCTCATTGCCAATTAATTTTGGAATGAAACCTCAACTTTATTCATGTTATCAGAGCGAATTAGCATAAACATCATGCGAGAAAATATTAAATTAGACAAGTGTGAACAAGAAATAATAGAAGTCATTGGTTTGGTTTCTTTAGAATTGGGCCCATTAAACTTTGTTGGGGGTGGCTTTTTTATAAAATAAATTTTCCACAATTGAAAAACATCTTGTCAAATTACTTTGGATCAGATTTGGTTTAATCAGATCTTCTTTCCGGTGGCAATGAAGAATATGTCGACAGAGGAATTTAATGGCCTGAATATAAGTTGGGATTAATGTGGCCGAACACTTAACCAGTGGCCTTCTTTGACTATAAAAAATCAAGAAATGTTTTTTTTGAAGTGACCCAAAAAAAAAAAAAAAAATCAAGAACAACATAAATATGAATATAGGTACTTATAATATGAGGCTGAGCATGAATGTTCTTGTAATAGTTTGTTTCAGTGTACCTTTTGACAGTCGATAAGAAAAGAAAACATGGTTTTATGTTATTAATAGCCGTTTGTTTGGTTCTCCAATAACTCATCACTCCATGTTAATATATATACATTATGTTGTATATCTGCATTAACAACATCAATTACTAGATAACTAGGAAATCATGGCGAAATGTGAATCCGCAATCACGATGTTATTATAAACGTACTTAACTTTAATTAATGATTATCTGACAATCACTGATGAATTAACGAAAAAATAGTATGGAATGTTTCATCATATGCATACGTTGAAATGCAGTTGGAGTGCTTTAACTCCATAGATATATATTGCTTGCTTTATTGACTTGTTCTTGCAAATAAACAGAACCCTAGCTCCCCAACTCTCTGCACAGGGAGAGAGAGAGAGAGAGAGAGAGAGAGAGAGAGAGAGAGACAGATTTCAGCTACTCCAAGCCAGCCCATTTATGTTTTTCACATGGCGCCCAGCTGCATGGATATTTAATTAATTATTGACCAAGCTGGGTGGCTAGCTAGCAGTCTAAGCTAAGTAAGTGATCTATAATTGCAAACCAACAAAAGAACAAGTGTGACAATTCCGTTGTCATATTAAAATTAATGAAAACGACTTATTCCCACCTTTCTCAGCCTCTAATTATACCTTATTTTGCGTTAAAATTCATGTTAACTACTGCTTTTCCCCTCACAAAAGAACACAATTTTCTGTTTTTATTTTGATGATTTCATGCATAATGCAGCTCAAACCTCGATCGATCTCTTTCATATTTATCATATGATTTGACTTGTTTTCTCTTAAGCTTTTGCTTTTTCTCATTGTGCTACCTACCTAAAAAGCTCTCCCAAGTCACAACAGGAACTCTATAAAACTACAACTCTTAACTGAAGAAAGATAAGTAAAGCTAAAGAGAGCAAATGCCTGCATTAGTTTTCATGTCAACTTCTAGCAGCATGATGAGGGTCTTAATTCTTATTGTGGCAATGGGAGCAGTTTTAGAGCTTGCACCTCAAGCCGAGGCAGCTCGTGCTTTCTTTGTCTTTGGGGACTCACTGGTCGACAGTGGCAACAACAACTACCTAGCAACCACCGCCCGTGCCGACTCTCCTCCCTATGGCATCGATTTCCCTACCCACCGCCCCACCGGCCGCTTCTCCAACGGCTTAAACCTCCCCGACATTATCAGTACTATCACCATCTTAATTAGCTAGCTAACTAGTTTAATTTTATTACTATATAATATCCCTCATAATTATGTGACATGTATGAATGTATGTATACATAGGTGAGGAAATAGGATCTGAACGCGTGCTCCCATATTTGAGCCCTGAGCTCACAGGACAAAAGCTGCTTATTGGAGCAAATTTTGCTTCTGCAGGAATCGGAATCCTCAATGATACTGGGATTCAATTTGTAAGTCCAAATTCTACTTTTTAACACATGAACATTATCACGCCACGTTGCCTAATTAGTACTTTCTGGTACCATACATTTTATTTAAAACCTTAATTAACCCTTAAATGAAAAATCTAATTGAATAATTAGTTGATTTAATCCCGCAGATTACCGTAATAAGGATCTTTAGGCAGTTTCAACTTTTCCAACAATACCAACAACGGCTCACGGCGCTTGTCGGAGCACCACAGGCAACAAAGCTAGTGAACGGCGCACTTTACCTCATGACGCTTGGTGGCAATGACTTTGTTAACAACTATTTCTTGGCACCTATCTCCCAAAGGTCTAGCCAATATTCCGTCCCCGAATTCTCTCGTTACCTTATCACTGAGTTCCGCAAAATTCTCCTGGTAAAAAAATTAAAATTTATGAATTTTACTAGTATTAACCCTCATACGTACAAGCGAAATTTGACCGTTAATACATTGTGACATGCATACGTAAATGGTCAAGAATCGCCAATTCGTACATGAGTCAGTGTTATACCATCCCTCTATGTGCCACATGGCAAAATCTATATGTTGACTCATTGTGGGCTCAATGTACATCAACAGTTTGCGTGAATGACCATCGCATATCTTGGAATCTAATTGTTTGCAGAGCCTATACGAATTAGGAGCCCGAAGAGTGCTGGTGACCGGTACCGGCCCATTGGGTTGTGTTCCATCTGAGCTGGCCAGAAGCGGAAACGATGAGTGCGATCCAGAATTACAAAGGGCAGCAGCGATCTTCAACCCACAGCTGGTCCAGATGCTTCAAGAACTCAACACCCAACTTGGTTCAGATGTTTTTGTCACTGCTAATGCCTTCGATATGAAAGAGGACTTCATCTCCGACCCCCAGAAATTTGGTTTGTCCTCAAAGCCCTTAAAACTAATCTTCTAATTAATTAATCATTAGCCTTTGAAATTAATTTAATTTGTTTCATTAGTCGAATAATTAATTTTCATACTGTTTTTTTTTTTAAATACAAACCATAGTATAAATTATTCTAAATTAAACTAATGTATCGAAAGGTAAATTTAAATTTGAGTGTAATGAGACGGACTCACTAACCGACTTAACTCATATATGCATTTTTCATGCAGGTTTTGTGACAGCAAAGGTGGCATGTTGTGGCCAAGGACCCTACAATGGGATGGGACAGTGCAATCCGACGTCAAACTTGTGCCCAGATCGGAATCTGTATGCCTTCTGGGATGCTTTTCATCCAACTGAGAAAGCAACCAGGCTAATTGTGAAGCAAATTATGACTGGGTCTACCAAGTACATGAACCCAATGAACCTAAGCACCATAATGGCCTTGGACTCCAGGACCTAATTAATTCCAATTAGGCTGTTAATTACGTGCTTGGTATTTAATTAAGCTTTCTATCTTCTATAGTTATCTGCCGTTGATTATGCAATAGCTCGTTTTGGCTCTGTCAAATTAATTGACATGAGACTTAATATGTAAGAGCTTAATCAATTGCACAAAGTTTTATGCATTGTTTTGGAGCTTGGCAAACAATTCAATTTTATATGAACCAAGGGTGGAGCCACCCTTAGACTAGGGTGATTCCGTCTCAGTCTAAATACTTATATATAAAATAAAAAAAATAAAAAAATTTGTTTTATTTTTAAGAAGTACGCTCTATTTAGTGAAAATTATTCTACCCCATTTAAGAATGAGGTTTTATAATATAAGGACAAATAGGATGGCATAAAGATAAAATAGTTCAGAGGCTCCAAATAAGAACAAACCTGTCCAGTTATTATGACCATGTCATTCGCCGATAGTGACATCGACAATGAGTGCATATATTTTTTTGCTAAAATGATTGGTCTCTAATGGAGTTTTTTTATATTCATTTTTGTGCTCTTGACATATAAAGAAGAAATGGGAGTAAAAACATTTTAAGAAAATGAAGCAACGAAACTCTAATCGTAAAATCCTAGGTCGAGTTACGTGAGTATCTAAGTCTAATCGAGTCATAAGTGCCCCATAATAGTCTTGTGGTTAGGATTTGAGGCTTGAGAAAGATTTGCGTAGAAATTAAAGGAAAGAAGTAAAAAGAAACACAGTGATTAGCGTGGTTCAGCTTAGTTTGCCTACATCCATGGTACAAGAAGGAAGGAACTCCTATTCATCATAAACATGGAATTAGCTTCTCTGGTACATAAAAAGCACTCATACAACAGCTAACTGGCACACATCAGGTACCAAGCTACACTCATGAAGAAGAGCCCAAGACAACTAACTCCACTCATCCAACATAACAATAAATGAAGGGAATAAGAGCATCTCCAAGAGACTCCCTAAATTTTATCCAAATTCTAGCTAAAGTAGCTAGAAAGCTAAAATAGCTAACCAATTAAAAGGTGGTTCCTCCAGCAGTCTCTCTATTCTAGCTAACCACAAATATTTTATTGTTTTAAATTTATTAAAAAAATAAAAAAAAAGAACCCAAAAGTCATTGTCTCAACCCCACCGAACCTTTTTCTTTCCTTCTCTCTCTCTCTCTCTCTCTCTCTCTCTCTCTTCCAGCTCTTTCTTCTCTCTCTCTCTCTCTCTCTCTCTTGCGCAGCATCAGTTGGCGAGTCTGAATTTCTCTCTCCCCATCGCTACATGTAGCGATCCAAAATAGCGAGAGAGGTAGCGAGGCTGCTGGAGGGCAGTTTTTCCTTCATTTTTGCTAAAATGGCTAGAGATAAGGGAGTAGCGATGCAGCTGGAGATGCTCTAACTCTGTACATATTCTAATACTCCCTCTCAAGCTGATGTGAAAATGTTAATGGTGCCAAGCTTAGAGAGAAACTCTTGAAACTGAGATGAGGACAAGCCTTAGTTAAAATGTCTGCCAACTGCTCATTACTTGTAACAAACACCGTTTGAATGACATATGATTGAACCTTTTAACGAACAAAGTGACAGTCAACGTCAATATGCTTGGTCCTTTCATGGAACATGAGATTAGACATTAGAGG
Organism: Prunus dulcis; assembly: GCF_902201215.1. NCBI lineage: Eukaryota > Viridiplantae > Streptophyta > Magnoliopsida > Rosales > Rosaceae > Prunus > Prunus dulcis. The sequence goes on along the minus strand of NC_047657.1, from coordinate 17,210,877 downwards.
CAATATGCATAGCAGCTTGGTTATCACAGAATAATTTTAAAGTCCACAAAATTATTTAAGATAAGTAAATATAATTAATTAGTATTTATTAAGTAATTTATGAAATTAATTAAAATAAATAATTATTCAAAATTTTTTTGGTGAAAATAATAATTCATTAAATAAAGAATAATTAAAACATAAATAATAAATAATATAATTAAATACGGTTAAGATATTACTTAATTACAAATATTAAACCAAACAAATAATTTTGTATAAAAAATAAAAAACAAAGTACACAAAATAATTTAAAATAATTAATTACTATTTATTAAGTAATTTATAAAATTAGTAAAATATTTAAATATTAATTATTCACTAAAAAAATAATAATTAAAAAATATTTTACTAGTTAAAGTAATTAAAAAAGAATAAGATGTTATTTAATTACAAAAAAGAAAACCATTTTGTGCAGTATATTTAAAGAGTATAGCCGCGCGGCTATACCCTTGAATATTATAATATTGTTCCTACGTATAACCGCCCGGCTATGCATTTAAAAAATATTAATATTAAAAGAGTACGGCCGCTCGGATATTCTCTTTAAATATTATAATATTTTATTCAAATATATTTTAATTATGCTTGCATATTGTATATCAAGTCATAAATTTGTGAGAAAAATATATATAACTAAATTTAGGGTCATAATCTTTTGCTGAGATTATATGAAGACTATTGCGCGCCGCTTCGCAATTGGAGACGACTTGTCGTTTACATCGTCTCTTCTTCACTCTGCTGAAGCTACGTCGTCGTCCCATCCCTTCGTCTTGCAGCTCTTGCTTGACTCATTTCTCTATCTCCCACCCGACCCGACCCGACCCAATCCAGAGCTTCTTCTTCTTCTACTTACCGTGCTTATCTTTTGAAAGCTTCCCGTCCAGTCCTATAATCTGCAATTCCAATTAATTCATAACGACAATAAGTTTGATCCTCTCAGAAAATTATTGGATTTTTTGAACAAAAGTGCAGATTCGGATTGTTTTTTCTGAAGCATGGGCGAAAGTGAAATTCCATCTCTGGTTTCCTTGTGCATAGAGGCAGTAAAAAACGAGCTGGTTCGCGGTAATTTTCTGAAGCTCACGCTTCCATGATTTATACAAAACCTGCATTTACTTCAGAAAAAAAAATATGGTTAATTTCGAGCTGGTTTGCAGGCGATGATCTTTTACCGATTATCAAGGAGCTTCCAAGGAACTTGGTTGATATTCTAGCTTCGAGACTGCCTCCATTGGCTTTAGAAAAGTTGCAGACCGCAGTGTACGTCGGAACCTAATCAAAAGCTTACAACAATTCGAATTTCTCAAAATTTCTAACTTTTTTTGGATTATCATCCGGTTTCTTCGTCAAGCAGGCCTTTTGACGATCGAGATGACCATGATTTCGCCGATGAAGGCCTTAGAAATGGTAGAAAGCGTGGAAGGTCTGGAAGAATTGAGTTTTTTTTGTGGGTATTGTTATATTGTTTTTGTTTGGTTGACTGTAGAAAGGAATTTAACCTGCAAATGCTTACATTTTGTTGCAGGAGTTGGAATTTCAGTACGGCATGGAAAATTTTAGTTAAGTCGCGGTGGCCTAATCTTGGCAATCAGATTGAACCAATTGACTGGCAACAGATGTATTGGGAAACGCATCTTCAAAAGTATGCCTTTTTCTTTGCTTCTCAATGAAAGAATAGAGATTCGATTTTCTGTTCATGAATGATTTGCCGTTTTTCTTGTATGATACCACAAACAAACAACAGTTGCTTAGATGAAGTGGCAGAGATAGCTTCGCTTCCCTCATTTGATGGGCGCCTTGGTGAAATCGGGATTTCAGGTACTTGCTACTAGGTTGCTTGATTTTTATTAAATTCCTGTTTATCTGGGGTGAAGTACATTTGTATATATGTGCTTTGTCAATTACCAATAGAAAATTTTCGTTTTGCTACGTTGCATTAGAAACTTTCTAATTTTAAATTGAATTTAGCAAGTTAGTTAGTTTCCATTTGATTTATAGAAAGGGTGTCCTTTTGCATTCACTGATGGTCTTGCTAATCCCGTAAGTGGTCTATCTTATCATATTTTTATTTTATTTTGTGCAGACTCTATATTGAAATTGATAGGCTTTGAGGGTTGCATGGATACTTCAACTTGTGATTATTCCAAACTATATCACCATTGCCAACAATTTGGTTATTATGCCAGGTAAGAAAGTATGTTATGAGAGCATGGTCCTATGTCCTTCTGAGACTGGAGGGCTGGTTGCACAGTCAAATTTTAATGGCTTGTCCCTTTGCCTATGTACACTTCTTTCTTTCTTTTTTCCTGTATGCAAAATTATCTTATCACATGGTGTTCTTATGTCTATGCAGATGCCTGAGACTTCAAAATGTTCTTTGTAGTGCAGAAATTTCTGTAAGTTATTCTGCTCATGTTGAGATGCTGTTGACATGTGGAAAACACTTTGTATATTAAGTATTAACATCTGAGAAAGAACGGGTTCAACTAATTCTCCTAAATATAAAAGTCTTAATCATCTATTATAGGTGCTGTGAGTCTGTTGTGAAAGTTTTATGAGGCATGCTATGCATAATCTATCTGGTCAAACCCATCTCTGTGGTCAATGTCATGTTTTTCATGCGTGACTGATTAGATGGTTGCTAGAGGATCAGAATGTTTGTGCATAATTTGTGTGTGTTTGTCTCAAAATGGAGCACCCCCTCCCCCAACGAAGACACACAATAAAAAGACATCAATGAAGTTGTGAGGAATAACTTGCTCAACCATGTAGTTGATCACACTTAGTTGGAAATTGAGTTGAACAATATACCTGTTCTATGTGCATGCTTGTAACTTAATGGCCTCAAGTGCTTTACGTGCAAGTCACTTTGCATTAGTGTAATACTAATCTGTTGCAGCATTTATTGAGGAAAAGCCTGTTGCAGAGCTTGGAACTAAGGTGGATCAGATCCAAGGAGCATGTAAGCTCAGTTCATTTTTCTTTGAATGTTGCTAAGATGGAATAAATATCTTTCTCAAGAACTGACTACTCCCCAATAAAAATAGAGACCACTCTGAAAATTATTTGGGCAGCCTAAGCTGTTTCTTTTAAGTGCCTTTTTCTCGTCTCAAATTTTCTGTGAGTGGGTGGGATGATGGTTTAGTGGGCAGCCACTCATAGTTTAAAAATAGCCATCTGTTAAATGCATAGAAAGATACTGCCCTCGTGCTGTACATGCTATACCAAATTACAAAGTAAAACAGAAATCTTCATTTTCATGTGGTCCTGGTGTACCTCCTCCACATTATATTTTGTAGCTAGTAGTCACCTCTCATACTATAGAAATTATATAGAGATCAGAGATTGATGTGTACGTTAAATGCTTCCTTTCAACTGCCTGAGTTATGATTTAATCAAATGCCTGATCCTATATGCATTTCTACAGATTGATGGACTATGCAAACTTCTGAACCAGAACAGTGAAAGTTTAACATCACTTGAGTTCATTCACTGCAAGCTTTCTTCAGATTCTATCAATGCAATTTGTAGTTCCCTACCCACAAAGAATGTGCAAACACATGGGATAAAAAACTTCTCAATCAACACATCAAACTTTCTTGAAACAAACCCTGTTTCCTTACCCCTCGGACTTGTGTCATTTTTGTCATCAGGAAGGTATGTTTGCTTTTCCAATCTCAGGCATCATTCAAATCCATCCAATTGTTGATTGGTTGAACTGTCTGCACAAAAGCTCACAAACGTTGAAAGTAAATATCATGTTGCATGCTTGATATGTAAATATCATGTTGCATGCTTGATATGTAAATATCAAGTTGCATAGCTGGTCTTTGGAGGCTTGTTTGTTTTAATATATCTTCACTTTATTATGTTCCTTTCAGGATTTTTGCTTTGGAGAATTCAATTTTGTTGACTGAGGCCCTTTTAATGCTTGGTTTCAAACTTTTATTTAGTGCACTTCGCATAAGTTTCTAGTAGCACTTAAAAGCTTGTTGAACCAAAACATTGACAGAGGAACAGACAAAACTAGGTTAATTACTTCTACAATAGACTCTCGGCCATTTACAACCACAAGAAGATAGAATTCTTTTTGTATGTGTATTACTATAATGTATATTTTTTTCGTCTTTTTTCAATTGTATATCTGTGGCCATTCCTTGCATCTACGGGTGGCAATATGTCACACAACACCATGACACAACCCGAACACTATTAGCACTGTTCAACTAATATTATATTAGTGAAATGTTAACTTTCTCATTTTTGTGATGAATAGTATGAGTTATTGTTTATTATTTTATTATTTTTTGTATCGCTTTGCGTGTTGACCAACCCGTGGGTTGACACTAATAATTATTAAAAAATAATTATTCCAATGGCATTTTTGTGCTTCTGAAATCTGTCTTGTTTTGCTCTCAGGTCCTTGTATTCTTTAAAACTCTCTGACAACCACCTTGGCCGCAATTTTGCAAAATTGGTTTTTGGTACTCTTCTCAATGCTTCGTCTAGTCTATCCATCCTTGACCTTTCAGATAACAATGTGAGTGACGCAATTCCTTTAACAAAATTAGTTTGTACTTTTTTTACAATTATCCTGTACGACTAACATGAAACTTTATACAAAATCTTTTAGATATCAGGCTGGCTTTCTGAACTCTATTGGAGATCACCAAGTGGTCCCCCAACGCCTTTGGGAATTGGAAAGTCCTTCCAATCATTACGAGTGCTCAATTTAAGGTATGATTTCATAGTTACTTGGGCCTTCTGTGCAATTTTCTATTCCTCAACAAGAAAAATGGCAGTTGTAAAATAGATTAGGGAACTCCGCAAGGTACTTTTCATCAATTACCCCGTTCATGAGCCTGATGTAGTGGTTGTATAAGTTGTATTCCGTGCTGCTACACAGATCCTATGTTGAAAAGAAAACAAATATGAGGGGTTTAATTTTACTTCTCTGTTTATAGGGGAAATAATCTAAACAAAGATGATGCAGATGGTCTTAGATACGCACTCGTTCATATACCTAATTTGGAGGTCCTAGATATGAGTGATAATCCTATTGAGGATGCTGGAATCAGGTTGGTTGTGTTTTCAATCTCCACATATGCATTGAGCATTTTAGGCCCAAAGTCTAATATTCTATATCATAAATGTCTCAGGAGTTTAATTCCATATTTTGTCGAAGCTTCCGAAAAATGCTTTCCCTTTGCTGATTTAATGTTGGAGAACTGTGAGCTTTCCTGTAATGAAGTGACTTACCTCATAGACACCCTCTCAACCCTACAGAGACCATTGAAGTCTCTATCTGTTGCTGATAATGACCTTGGCAGGTTTGTCTGGATGGCACTGGCTTAGACGTTTTACTTCTTTATTTATGTTTTTTCTCAATATTTACTGGGTTGATAGTTCACTATTGTGTAGCCAAGTGGCAGCAGCTTTGGGAAAACTTTTGTCCACATCAATTCAAATACTCAATGTTGAAGGTATTGGATTGGGTTCATCTGGTTTTCAGGAACTACAAGATGGCATAACTAAGGAGTTGAAGCTAGTCAAGGTCAACATAAGGTGTGAAAGAATAACTTTATATTTTTCTTCTACTTTTTTATTATTATCTATTTATATACGCTTATAGCTGATGGCCAGGAAATTTATCGTATTAATAAATTATGTGTAGCAAAAATCGTGGAGGAATTGAAACTGCAAACTTTTTGTCAAAGCTCATATCAATGGCTCCAGAACTCGTTACAGTCGATGCTGCATATAATCTTATGCCTTTAAAATCCTTGACCACCATATGCTCGGCCCTTAAAGCTGCTAAAGGTATTTATTAACTGTATCGATTTTTTCTAAGTAGCTAATGGCATCTGGTCCATTAACTTTTGTGCTGCCACGAGTTGCCTTGTCGCTGGTAAATAATTTGGACTACCAAATATTAGGTTATCGCGGATTAACTGCGTGTTAAATCTCAGTTGAATCTTTGATCTTTAACCCCCTCCCTCTTTCCATTTTTTGGTTCAATGGCTGATATTGGATAAATCAATTAGAGTATTCATGGGAGATGTTAATGGATAGGAATTGAAATTATTTTATATGTCTGTGTTCTGCTGCTTTGTCTGAATATAAAACCGAGTTTAACTAACTTTATTGATTAGGAAATATTGAGCGTCTGGACTTGAGGGGAAATATTTGGGATTATCAACCAGGTTATGCTTCTATGCATGCCGACATACAATGTAATGGAAGGCCTGTTTTGATTCTTTCGTCGTCACCAACTCCAGATGCACCCTATGACGATGATCCGTGAACGGGATGGCTCTCATAATATATTTTTCATTCAACTATCTTATGCCAATCACCCACTGAAGTTGCCAAAGTTTCTCCCCTGTGCAACAAAACTAAGCAGGCATTAGGCTGATTAATGTGATTATGTATATTATTTACCTGCCTTCCCGGCTGTGATAGCTATATCAAGTAATTTTAGGCTTCAGTTGTGAGTTCTTGTCCAAATGTACTAGTTTCATGTGTTGTAAAATATATCGATTTTGTTTTCAAGGTTGATTTGATTGTATTAGCATAAACTGCTTAAGTTTGGACCTCCCATATAAAAGGTTGAAGGGGTTATTGCGATTTATGTAGCAGTCACATCCATGGCTAAGGAAAGAATCCATCGCATAAAGGAGTAAGTTGTTGTTGCCGCCAGTCGCTAGTACTAAGATGCAAAGCGAAACATCACAACAGCAAGCAAATTGTTGCTCCTAGCACTAGAGGGTATGGTGCAATGGTAGCAAGTGCGCGTCGGTGATTGTCAGTCGTATATTAGTTTGGATCTCACTATGTGACCCACACTCATATACAGAGTCCGTGGGCGGGCTGTCCTTAGAAGAACTCATATTTTCCTCCCCTGTTGCAGATCTGCAAAATTCACAATCTTGATTATTGCTCATCCAATTGCTGAAGAAGAACATTATTAAGTATAGTATTGAATATGGATGCCCAAGCTGATCTTACCCAACAACCCTAATGAGCCAAACCAACCAGTAAATGTCAAACTATTTATAAACATATTGGCATCATCCCCACTTTGATTATTAAAGTATTAAACTATTAAGCATGTATGGCTAACCTAACATGATGAAGCAAGCAAAGTGAAAGTGGACCCCTTTTTTTTTTTTTTTTTTTTCCCTTTGATATTCTTTTTATTTCGTGCTGTCCAGAAGAGGTTGTTGGCTAGGATTTGTCATGAAGTTAGGCTTTTTCTTATTTGGGCCGTTTTAATCATCCTCTTTTATAATCTTATCACCTTCCCCTTCCTAATCTCTCTCTCTCTCTCTCTCTCTCATTTAACAAATATCATATGATGGCACCTTTTGAATGACCCGTGAACAAACAATTTGTCACTCATTTCTGGTTAAACTTATTATCAATTTTGTGCCGCATGATCGCTCATCGTCATCATTATCATGGCCTCGAGAGACTTCAAGCAGCCAAAATATGGGGTCCCATATTATCAACCTATATGACGTAATAATAAGTTAATACGGATTTGTAAATGACTTGCAACTTAAGTGGTTAAGAGTAGTTACTATTACACTCAAGATCATGTGTTTGAATCTCCTTCCTTCATTATCGATTTCGTTAATACGGATTTTGTTAAGATCTTTAAACCATTGGATCATGTATTAAAATTAATTTTGCTGACTACGGGTGTAGTAAATTTATCCAATTATGCCAACAAAATGCTTTTATAAGAACATGAATTCAAGTAAGGGGGTGGAAGAAATCTTCCCAGCCTGGATTCTGCAATTTAAAACAAAGAAGATTATGGCTCGTTTGATTATTTCCACAATTGAAAAATATTTCAGGTTTGGTCTTCTGGATGCCAACGTTGGGCAGCCATTAAGAAATGCAGTACTTGTCAAAGAAAATATATTATAAGCTCACTCAATGCCATTCTGGTACAGACAAACTTTGCATGGAATTGCAGCTTCATACGGTGAAACATATTTAAGAATATAACCAAACATTATCCCCCTAACGTCTCTGTTCTTGTTCCTTTTCTGTTATTAGTTCATGAACAAACATTGCTCTCTTTTTCTAACATGTGGGTCCTTTAGATTCCAGATATGGGACCATGGTCCTCCATGTGAGAGCCAGGTAGGAACAACAAGCAATGCTTTTGAAGAGGAAAGGTACTTGCATTTTCTGAGATTGCCAATCTAATGTAAACTGCCGATGAATTTTCGACTGTAATACTGAAAGATGGAAGAATCGAACATATAACTTCTAGTGTAGATGAGGTAAAATATTTTGAACCATTTAATGACCGTAGTTTTTGTTTAAGAACATTAACCGATCAAAATTAAATTAATGAGTTTTTCTTACTCATTAGAACTTGTTACTTAAAGACTCATTCATTAATAACTGTCATTAGGAGGTGACTTAATTAACATTGCATTTATGCAAAGAAAATTTACCATCTAGCCTATACAAATCGGTTGGTTTGTTCACCTAATTTTTTACCATTCTGGGTAAACCAAACATGCATGTGGCTGGAAAAACCCTAATTGGTGGTTTCGCAATTGATTAAAACACAAAAGAAAATGACATTCGTACTTGTAAACTTTGCAAGAAAGTATTGATGAGTGTTGCTTTCCCCAGATCATACTTGGTGTTAACATCTAGGTATTGAGATTGGCCTACCCCAAGAGTCAGATTAAATGACAGTGAAATTCGGGAAATTATTTTTATTTTCTAAAGAAAATTATTATGATTTTCTTAAGTGACAATTTGATGATATAACATATAAATTTGACAAATTGTGCCGTTAAAACCATACATCAATCAATCTTACTTAATATGCGGTATCGTTTGATAAATTAACGACACAATATCAAATTATTTACAAAAAGAGCATAACAATGTAATATATGAGATTATTTTATTAGAAGAACATACCATACAACTAAAGCTGTAAGGCACATTGTAATGTTAGAAAATTATGGAGATAATAAACCATAATATTCATATAAAAATCCGTTTGATTTAACAATCCAAATTAATAATAAACTGAACATTGAGGCCCAGTCACCCACCCTATCGATTAGGATTAATATTTAAATATAGACGGAAAATAATTAAATAAACAGACGTGACAGTTCACTGTAGTAACTACTAAACAGTAAGAACACAGTGGTAGAATCCGTAAATTAAACAGAAAACAGGGGTAAAGTTTCAAGCTGCCCTCAACCACAAGGTGCTTCATCTTCTCCTTCAATCTAGCCTAAAAGCCAAACTACCCTCCCTGTGTCTCTTTCCCTCACTAAAATTATCCCTCTCTAAAATCTAAACCAACATCTTTCTTCAACCTTCAGACGCGGGGGAAGACCCTGTGAATTTAGCCACACTCATCCTCCGAATCTCTCTCACACATTCTCTCTCTATCCACATTTCACTTTCAGTCACTCACTAACTCCATCAACACCAAACGCCATTTATCTCTCTCCTTCATCACTCCCTCTCTCCTATGCCCTAATTCCACACCAAATCCACCAGATCTGAGCCCGCCCGCACCAGATCACGCCCCTAGCGAACCCCAGCCTTGCTCCGATGGAGGAAGCTCTGGAGCTCGCACGTGCCAAGGACACGAAGGAGCGCATGGCGGGAGTGGAGCGCCTGCATCAGCTTCTGGAAGCGTCGAGAAAGAGCCTGAGTTCGTCGGAGGTGACGTCGCTTGTCGACTGCTGCATGGATCTTCTCAAGGACAATAATTTCAGAGTCTCTCAGGGCGCTCTGCAAGCCCTAGCCTCCGCTGCTGTGCTCTCCGGCGACCATCTCAAGCTCCACTTTAATGCGCTTGTTCCCGCCGTCGTCGAGCGTTTGGGCGATGGAAAACAGCCTGTTCGCGACGCCGCTCGGAGACTCCTGCTTACTCTCATGGAGGTTTTTTTTTACTCTCTCCCGCTTTTGCCCTCTGCATTTTGTCTAATTGTCTCAAATGTATTGCGATTATAGACTCGTGGCGAAATCATCGAGGTTTCTAATTATAGACTTATGCTAAAAGATGATAACTTGTTAATCCTAACTTGCAAGTTTGCATGAAATTGTTGTCCAAAGTTTCTGAATTTTCGTATGTAGTTAGAGACCAATAGAGTTTTATTAGAGGTGTTTTTCTGTACGGTCTAGTTGCCTTAGCTTAGATGCACCTCAGTTTTCACTGGTGATATTGTGATTTTTTTGACTTCGCCTTATGGATTCTGACCAATTGGGTTGCTGATAACCCCTTCCGGATAATATCAGATTTTCAATTATTGGGGCGCACTTGGAAAACAGACTTAGTGACCTGTACTGTATAAATACTTGAACCTTTTTTGAAGTTGAAATTTCTCTGAAGAGCATGAAGAAGGGACACGATGGGTTGTTATTATTACATAAGTATTTACCTGATTGGGTAGCTGTGCGTCTTAGATTTGTTGTTGGATAATGGAAGTCATGTTCATCATTTGACAACTTGATATCTCAACACATATTTAGTATACCTCATTATTTCAGTCTGTAACTTGAAAGATGAAACTACAATGACTTGAGACATGCACATTCTGCTGGGCCATAGTTTTTGCCTTTTTTCAAAGCATAATTTTAGAGAAGGTTTTTAATTTTAATGCAATTAGTATTGCTGTGAGTCATCTCTGCATGTGTGTGGTGGGCACACTGGCTAGTTACCCTTCATTTTCATTACATAGGAATAGGATAGGAGAAACTGTTCCTGTGATCCATCATCAAATTGTTATCCTGTTCTTTTAATTAAAGCTAATAGATGCCAACTATTTTAATAATTCCTTTTTAGTATACTTCTGATTTTGTTATCCCGAAATGTATCATGGTTTGCTTCCAAATAAATGTTCCCACTGAAAGATAAAGGGGGCTTAAATCTCATGTTCTTTGGCTGCAGGTTTCTTCTCCAACAATCATTGTTGAAAGAGCAGGATCTTATGCCTGGGCACACAAAAGCTGGAGAGTTCGAGAAGAGTTTGCACGAACTGTCACCGCAGCAATTGGACTTTTTGCAGCAACTGAACTTCCATTACAGAGGGCTATACTTCCTCCTGTAAGTTTCTTGATTTCTATGAACAAAATAAACATTTTTCTTTCTCCCCAGTTCAAATAATGTGGGAAACAAACTAAAAATGTTCTATATTTCTTTGGAATAACAGATTCTACAGATGTTGAATGATTCAAATCCTGGTGTAAGGGAAGCAGCTATAATGTGCATTGAGGTTAGTAGTACTGCTGTACTGGATTTATACTTTGAATTTGATTTGTTCTATAAAAAGTTTTTCATGTAACAGTATCAACTTGGTTCTCATATTTCTTTCACCTTTGCTAGGTTGGGGTTGGACTTATTGAGGTAATCTGACTATTATTCTTATTTGTTTTTTCTTTTCTATTCCCAGGAGATGTATACACAGGCAGGGCCTCAATTCCGTGATGAACTTCAGCGGCACCATCTTCCTATGTCTATGGTATATGCAGTTTATTTTCCCAGATTTCTTTTTCCAAGTAGAACAACTATTATTGATGAATGTGTCAAATTATTCCGGATGTCAGATGATGTGGGTTGCTCCTTGGGTTTTATTCTTTCTATAAAATGTACAATTGCAGGTGAAGGATATTAATGCGAGGCTAGAGAGGATTGAACCTAAGGTTCGTTCCTCAGATGGACTTGCCAGCAATTTTAGTGCTGTAGAAACAAAGCATGTGAGCCATAACCCCAAGAAAAGTAGTCCAAAGGCCAAGAGTTCCTCAAGGGAGGTGTCTCTTTTTGGAGGTTAGGATGCTTTGTCCTTTAGTTTTGAAAAAGGTCATGAGATTACGTACACTCACATAATTTATTCAGTGATAAATTTACAGTAGTGTACATGTATGAATTTATATAAAACAATATGTTGGTAAGTTTTGAAGAATCCGTTACTTTCAATTTTCATATCCCATGGGTTGTCTTAATTTTTAGTTGTGAAAGTTAGTTGATTTGTTCTCTTTATACAATATGATGAAAGGCCATTTTAAAAATATTTTGTGGGATGATGGGATTTAATGTGGTAGTATTGCAAAATTTATGACGTTGTAATTTCATTTCTAGAACATGTTGGTACTGGGTGCTATTGAAACATATAGGCACTATAAAAATCATTTGTACATGTAGTGATTTGAATGGTTTGGATTTTGCACGAAATATTCTTGCCTTATCTGTGGAAGTGGTAACATTGATTGTTTGCATAATTGATATCTGTTGAATTGTTATCCGCTTTTGTCCCATGCAGGGGAAAATGATGCTACTGAAAAATCCGTAGACCCTATTAAAGTTTATTCAGAGAAGGAACTAATAAGGGAAATTGAGAAAATTGCTTCTACCCTTGTACCAGAAAAAGATTGGTCAGTTCGCATTGCTGCGATGCAGAGAATTGAAGGGTTTGTATATGGAGGTCTGTATCCCTTACTCTATTGCAGTTCCTACCCTGTTCTTCCTGGGTGGGCGTGTGAGACATGCATGTCTACTTGAACATTTTCTGCTCTTGGAATGCTTAACATATTTATGCTTAATTTTGTGTCATAACTGATGTTGATTAGGTTAAACCATAGTATTTTTGTGTGATTGTGTTCTTTAAATCTCTTTTCTCAGGATTCCTCATTTAATTCCTCTTTCCCAACTTTAACCCCTTTTCTTTGTTGATAACGGAAATTCAGTATATTTATTATAAGTAATAATAGTGTGAAATGGCATGTATCTTCAGAAAAGATTACTGGCTTGTAATATTTTGAGTTCGTATATACATGCAGGTGCTACTGACTATCAATGTTTCCGGGGACTCTTGAAGCAACTTGTTGGCCCTTTGAGCACACAATTATCTGATCGAAGGTCTAGCATAGTAAAGCAGGTGCGCTAGCATATTTTTGTATTTTCCAGGTGCCTGTTCATTGATTTCTTCCTGTATCCTGGAACCCCCTTTAGGAGATTGATTCAGTCAATTTTTACCAATCTGCAGCTTTCTGTTATGAACAGTTTGCTGTCATATGATAGTTGTATCATTTTGAAATCGATATTTGCGGAAATGTTTGTTTATTAGCACAAGCAACTGCATTTAATCAAATACCCTACGAACAAATAAATATCTTAATAATCCGTTACCCTAAGCTGTTAAAAAAAATTATGAAAACAGAGGTGGGGACTCTGGTTAGTTCCTGCTATTCTTTGCAGTTGTTGGCCGGACTTTTGGATTAGGATATTTAGCTCTGGAAAGATTTGTATAAATAGTGGTACAAATTTCAAAGGCACTTGTTCATGTTGTCCATAACCTCTTAGATGTTTTGTCCTTGTTCATGTAGCTTTTGGGGTTCTAATTAGTTGGCTTTCTTTTCCTAGGCTTGCCATCTGTTGTGCTTTTTGTCGAAGGAGCTTTTGGGAGATTTTGAGGCATGCGCAGAGATGTTCATTCCAGTAAGTTGATTATTTCCTTGCCAATTATCAATCCTCAAGTATTCGCTACAAAAGGAAAAAAAAATCCTCAAGTGAAAAGGTTTTAACTGATTTTATCATATTGTAATCAGGTTCTTTTCAAGCTGGTTGTGATTACTGTACTTGTAATTGCAGAGTCAGCAGATAACTGCATAAAAACGGTAATTCTAATTCTGTTGATCTTTTACCTTTTTAGAAAAAAGAAAGTTGTTCTTTAAAACAGGATTCTTGCACTTTATTACTTCCCAGATGTTGCGTAATTGTAAAGTTGCTCGTGTGCTTCCTCGAATTGCTGATTGTGCAAAGAATGACCGTAATGCAGTACTTCGTGCAAGGTATAACCCTCAACACCAATTCATCTGTGTGCAGTTATGTGTTTGTTTTCGTTTCCGTCACTATTACTTATTTTTTACAATTCTTTTATCATATCTTTTATAAAAAAGAATGCTCTTGTTGACTCATTTTTTATCTTGTGTTGTAGGTGTTGTGATTATGCACTGTTGATACTAGAGTATTGGGCTGATGCACCAGAAATACAACGATCGGCGGATTTGTATGAAGATCTAATAAGGTGTTGTGTGGCAGATGCAATGAGCGAGGTATTCACATCAAGGATTCATATATTGTTTTTTATGACTTGTTTTGAAATTTCATGTTTCAGGATTCATATGTAGAACTTTCTGTGTATAAATTGACAGGTCCGATCGACTGCAAGAATGTGCTATAGAATGTTCTCAAAAACATGGCCAGAGCGTTCCCGACGATTATTTTCCCTATTTGATCCTGTTATTCAAAGGGTATGTCATTTCATTTCCTTTGTCAGAAGGGTGATTGTATTATATTTATAGGTGAAGTATTTTTAATGTTAAAAAGATTTGCACAGTTAATCAATGAAGAGGACGGGGGAATACATAGGCGTCATGCTTCTCCTTCTGTTCGTGATAGGGGTGTGTCATATACTCCCCAGCCCTCTGCTGCTTCAAATTTACCTGGATATGGAACCTCAGCTATTGTTGCAATGGATAAAAGTTCAAGTTTATCCTCAGGCACTTCTCTATCTTCAGGACTACTTTTGTCACAAGCTAAATCACTTGGTAAAGGTACTGAACGTAGTCTGGAAAGTGTGTTGCATGCAAGCAAACAGAAGGTCAGTGCAATTGAAAGCATGCTTAGAGGTTTGGATTTGTCTGAGAAACATAATTCTACTCTCCGGTCATCAAGTCTGGATCTAGGTACCTAATATTTTTGCCTATATCTTAGTTTTCTTTCATTGCAGTATAATTTGTAAATATCAGTATAGGTGGCCTTAGATAGGCCCTGGAATGAACAAAGCTGTCTGAATTATCAAAATTGGATTCATTTGTGAGCGGCTAAATTGTTCTCTTTTTGCCCCTAGTGCAGGAGTTGACCCTCCATCATCTCGTGATCCACCATTCCCTGCTGCTGTCCCAGCTTCTAATCATCTTTCAAACTCTTTAATGGCAGATTCAACTACCTCAAGTATCAATAAAGGTAGTAACCGCAATGGTGGCTTGGTTTTGTCTGATATCATTACACAAATTCAAGCTTCCAAAGATTCTGGTAAATCGTCATATCGCAGCAATCTATCAGCTGAAGCGACTGTCTCATCATACACAATGAAGAGAGCTTCTGAGAGAGGCCAAGAAAGGGGTTTCATTGAAGAGAACAATGACATTAGGGAGGCTAGGCGATTTACAAACTCTCAAATTGATAGGCCGTATGACTCACCTCACAGAGATGGAAACTTTAGGGACTCACATAACAATCACATCCCCAATTTTCAAAGACCGCTCTTAAGAAAGAATGTGACTGGAAGGATGTCTGCAGGCAGGAGGAGAAGTTTTGATGATAGCCAGCTCTCACTTGGGGAAATGTCCAATTATGTAGAAGGTCCCACATCTCTAAATGATGCACTGAGTGAGGGACTGAGTCCATCTTCTGACTGGAATGCTAGGGTTGCCGCGTTCAATTATCTCCGGTCTTTGCTGCAGCAAGGCCCAAAAGGCATTCAAGAAGTGATTCAGAATTTTGAGAAAGTGATGAAGTTGTTTTTCCAACACTTGGATGATCCCCACCATAAAGTTGCACAAGCAGCTCTTTCAACACTTGCAGATATTATTCCATCTTGTCGTAAGCCCTTCGAAAGTTACATGGAAAGGATCTTACCCCATGTTTTCTCACGGTTAATTGACCCAAAGGAGTTAGTTAGGCAGCCTTGCTCAACAACTTTGGATATTGTTAGCAAAACTTACAGTGTAGATTCCCTCTTGCCTGCTTTGCTCCGTTCGCTAGATGAGCAGCGGTCACCAAAGGCCAAATTAGCTGTTATTGAATTTGCTATCAGTTCCTTTAACAAGCATTCAATCAATACTGAAGGTTCTGGTAACAGTGGCATCCTTAAATTATGGCTTTCTAAGTTGACACCATTGGTCCATGATAAAAATACTAAACTAAAGGAGGCAGCCATTACATGCATAATATCTGTCTACTCCCACTTTGATTCAATATCAGTCTTGAATTTTATTCTTAGTTTGTCAGTTGAAGAACAAAATTCTTTGAGAAGAGCCTTGAAACAGTATACTCCTCGCATTGAAGTGGACCTTATGAACTTTTTGCAAAACAAGAAAGAGCGACAGCGCCTAAA
Organism: Prunus dulcis; assembly: GCF_902201215.1. NCBI lineage: Eukaryota > Viridiplantae > Streptophyta > Magnoliopsida > Rosales > Rosaceae > Prunus > Prunus dulcis. The sequence goes on along the minus strand of NC_047657.1, from coordinate 17,194,660 downwards.
GTCTTCTTATGATCCGTCTGATGTAGTTGGAACATCTTCTGAAGAAGGATATGTTAGTGTCTCAAAGAAGAGTCACTTCTTTGGGAGGTACTCTGCTGGTTCTGTTGACAGTGATGGTGGCAGGAAGTGGAGTTCAACCCAAGAATCAGCCATTGTCACCGGCAATGCTGGCCAAACAGCTTCTGATGAAGCTCGGGAGAACTTGTATCAGAATTTTGAGACTGGTTCCTACAATGATGTTCTCAATTCAAAATCGAAGGATCTGTCTTACACAATCAATCCCGTGAGTCAGAACTTGGGATCCTGGACTAGCCCACTGGATAATATGGATGGTAGAGTAAATTTGGAAGGCTTGTCTGCTACTCCTTGCATGGACGTTAATGGTCTTATGAGCTTGGACCATATAGGGGTTGGTGAAAACATTGGGCATGATAGTGAAGCTCCCGCTGACTTGGAGCCTAATCATGAAAAACTTAAAGCTTTGAAAGTTAATTCTACACCAGACACAGGTCCCAGTATCCCTCAGATACTTCACCTGGTGAGTTCTTTGACATAATTAGCTCAAATTTTTCGTTAGAAATATTAAGTCTGTTATTAGTATTTTGTTTTAGCACTTTTTATGTTTCTGAACAGTTATTATCGTGATGAAAACCTATTTGAATAATTTCACCAGTAATCTACTTCTCCAAACAGTCAATATTGATATAATTTTACACTTTCTGGAGCTTTACCGTTGTATATTTACTTTTCTGTTACTTGCATGTGTGTGTATAGATTGGCAATGGAACTGAGGAAAGTCCTACAGCAAGTAAACGTGATGCACTTCAACAGTTAATTGAAGCTTCCATAGCTAATGAGCACTCTGTTTGGACCAAGGTTGGTTAGTCCTGACCTGTGACACACTCTCTCTTATTCAATGTATGTGTAAAGTTTTTAAAGGTTATATATAAAACACAAATATGGAATATATAAAGATGAAAAAGAGGGAGTGCTTGCAATGAATTAGAAACTGAGAAGTTGACAAATGTTTGGTTATTATTGATAAAGAGAAAATGGATAATGTTACAACTGATCCATATTTGTACTTTTTACCCTTCCCTGATTTATTAAATGCTAGTAAATCTTGTGTGATAGATTTTGAAGCGTTTGGTGTTTGAAAAAAGAAAAAGACAAAGCTTTGGAATGGTGTTAGCATTGAGGGTCACACCAACATCGAGAATTGTTTTAATAATTGATATAATAGTGACATGTATTATGTAGAAACATGGATTTCAATTAGGGGATGACAAAAATCACCATGTGCTGCTGATTGTGTTGACTGCGCAGTGAAAGTCTATGGGATGAGGGGCGTCACACTTTGTTATTGCACTAGAGAAACAAACTACATATAAACCTGTTTGTGTGTATAAAACTAGAAATGTATGATGTATGCACCAGAGTATTCTCAATCTTATATTAATAATTGTTTTGTGGTATATGTGCAGTATTTTAATCAGATTTTGACAGTTGTACTTGAGGTATTGGATGATTTTGATTCCTCAACTCGGGAACTCTCTCTTTCATTGATCATTGAAATGCTTAAGAACCAGGTCTGTCATTTATTTTTCTGGATATGTGTTGCGTGAAAAGTATTTAGTTCCTATGTATTGTAATATTTTATTTATAATATTGGTTTTATTTGTTTGTAGAAAGATGCCATGGAAGATTCTGTTGAGATTGTAATTGAGAAGCTGCTTCATGTTACGAAGGATGTAGTTCCCAAAGTAACTCTTGTTGAACTAGTTCTTTTTATTCTACGGTTATTTTGTTTTCCATGTCTCAAACTAATCTAAATTCATGTTCAGGTTTCAAATGAATCGGAGCACTGCTTGAGTATTGTTTTGTCCCAGTATGATCCATTCAGATGTTTAAGTGTATGTATTTATATAACTTGTCTATACGAACCCTATCAAATATTTATTAGCACACAAAAAAGGGGCACAGAAAAATAAAATAAAAATCAGAAAACCTTTGAGTTTATTGTTTGGCTTTTCCCCTCTACTTTGTTGTGATCACCATTGATGATGCTGTCAATTGTTGATGCTGCAGGTTATTGTCCCTTTATTGGTAACTGAAGATGAGAAAACTCTTGTTACCTGTATTAACTGTTTGACAAAGGTATTTTACTTTCATGTATTGGAGCTGTAGTAGTTGGTTTCTAGTGACTATCGATTTCGCACATAAATTTTAGTTTAGCAGGGGTTTTTATTTATATTTATTATTTATTCTGGTCCTTTTAGAAACTATCTTGAGCATCTTACAATCAACTCTATTCCAGATGAAAGAAGTGATCTGTTTTCTTCAAAAAACTTTGCATCGCCATTTTAATTTTGCGTTTAATTTAATCAACTAATATGTTGCTAAGCCACTTGTTCTTTTCTTCAGCTTGTAGGCCGGCTTTCACAAGATGAACTAATGGCTCAATTACCATCATTTTTGCCTGCACTTTTTGAAGCGTTCGGAAACCAGAGTGCTGATGTTCGCAAGGTAACGGTTATTGTTTGTCTGATCCGTATCCCTTAAATTACATAAAGGCCCAGCCTACTCTAATGGGACTGAGTTGTTTCATTTATGTCGTGCAGACTGTCGTCTTCTGTTTAGTCGATATATATATCATGCTTGGAAAAGCATTCTTGCCATACCTGGAGGGGCTCAACAGCACACAGTTACGGTTGGTGACTATATATGCGAATCGAATTTCGCAGGCCAGGACAGGCTCGCCGATAGACACTAACCACGATTAGCGGATCGGTTCATTTAGGTACGAATTGTGGGTTTGGGTGGTTGTTGCCTCGTTCATCCGTTGTGTATTTTGTATATTGTGTGAATGCATTTTGACTTGTATTTTTTAATTTTATTTCACATGTTTGTATTTTCTTATTCTTTTTCAAATTCTCATGCGTGTCTGGTTTGGAGGTAGAGAGTGCATTTTGTGGGAAACAATTAGTGTTACAGCGCACATATTGTAATCTAAAATTTTCCCAAACAGCGTTTATATATAAAAAGAAAGGTTTTGGAATTAACATTCAATGAAAAGTTATTACGAAATGAGCTTCATATATTCGGTGTTCTTGTTGCCATTTTATGTGTTGGGTATGAGGCTATGAGCCATAACCAAGGCACGAGGATTCTCGTCTTGTCATTTATACGGGATGAATGTACCCGAAAAGAAAAAAATTTATAATAGGAAAAGGGAAAGATTGAGAACAATATTGCATGAGTTTTGAAGAAACTACCAGAATGATGAACAGCAGCAATAAAATTGATAACGATTATTTTTTTAAATGAACGAGGGAGGGAGGGAGATTTAAACTCAACACCTCTTTCAACATTAGAAAGAAACATACCACAAATAGAAGTGTAGAATTATTCCTAACAGTATGATCAGTCACTCACTGGTGCAACAAATTCATCCCCAAAAAGGTGAATGTGAAAACAATTTCTTGAGTCGTGCAAACCAGCAAAGAATGGTAAAACTTCAAGCGCAACACATGATGATCATTAACTATTTTGTTTTTGAAGTATTTGCATTATAGTTAATATAGATCTTAAAGTGCTTGTTGGTGAGCCCTTAAATTTCCTTCGATAGCCTCCCTCTTGATGCTTGAGGTACAACTCCTCCTTTATGCAGGATGGAAGAGGAACATGCATTTCTTGATGCTGGTGGTGATAAGTTACCGTAATCTCAGAACCCCTTTAGTCCATCCAAGTGTGTTCCGATCCTGCGAGAGCTCGAAAACTAGGGGTAGACGGGGGCCAGGCAAATAATCAAACCAAAGCAGAGGACTCTCTTAATAAGTCTTATGTTCTTAATGTCTTTCTGCTTTCTTGTTGGAAGGCTGATGTGCCTCGTGTCCTACAAACTAAAGTTCATCATAGTAGTAGCATTTGAAGAGAATAGAGTTCTTTGAACTCTTGCGTTTGGTGTTAGATTTGCCCTTGAAGAACAAATAAACACTCAAGAGTATCAGACATGTGTGCTTGGCCTCTGAAAAACATTGCTGCAAGTAACAAGGAACACATCATGGAAAACTATATATGCTCCCGCCAAATTGGTTTTAGATTTGCCCAGTTGAAATAGACACAAAGAAAGCATCAAACTTGTGTGTTGGCCTCTTAAAAAGAATGTTACATGAAACACATGAACCATGCTCTAAATTTAAGTTTTGGTGCATATTGGTGAAACGTGGAAAATATTTAGAGAGAGAGAGAGAGAGAGAGAGAGAGAGAGAGAGAGAGGTGGGCATGACATTCTGGGATCAATTGGTACAATCATTGAAAGCTTCACTATCTACTAGACTCCTAGACAATCACGTCAAAATCTCCAAAAGATTCTTGTTCTGTGTAGTCTGTGCCGCATAGAATTTAGAGTCTCTCTCTCTCTCTCTAAATCCCCATGTGGTGCTGGCTCTCCGACTTAAAACATATAACCAGTTTAAGTAAGTATATCTATATATGTATATGTATGTACATCCTGATAGCTAATTATAATCACAATAATTATGAGCATTACGTGTGATCACGGGTAGATCAGTTTTTTTCTTTTTCAGGTGCCTAAGTGTTTCTGGCATCAATATGTATATTTAGTCCAATTACAGTGACATATAACCATCACCATTATGTCACAAAATGGTCGGGCATAATTGTGTATGTCTTTTTTCAGAGTTGGGTCAGCATGGAATTGAAAAACCTACCACTTTTTTATTTTTTTATTTTTATTCGTAACGTTACTATTTACATGACTTATCATGTGTTCCACTTTCACGTCCAAAACGTTATTGTTAACATGATTCATCACGTGTTACACTCAAATGCTCAAAACGTTACTATTTACACGACCTATCACGTGTTCCACTTACACTCAATCTGTCTATATGTCATGAATACCGTTCGTAAAACAATTTGTTAGAAAGTAATCGGAAAAACGGGTAAAGCGATAAGTTTTAGATTTTGAGTCTTGTTGTAAGCAAAGAGAAAAGATCTTATAAATAAACAAGATTCTTGATTGCAAAGTTACAATGTCAATGAATTTGGACACTGATTTGGCAGTCGAGAAGCTAATATGATTCCTTAAGAAGTGAACCAAAAAAGGTAATATTTCAAAGTATGGAAGTTGTGTGCCGTGTTGGATAACATGGTATAAGTTTCTTTCTACTTTTAATTTGGGTTATTAAATTAGACCAAAAAAAGAACAAATTTGGAGCTATTAAATGCTGAACTTAGAGGGTGAAAAAAAGAGAGCAAGTAGCCTCAACCTTTTTACCTTTGCTGCTGTCATCCATATTTCAATTTTGCAAAGAAGACCTGAAAGAAGGCAGAGGCGTCTGATTTTTGCATATCAACAATTAAGGAAAAAATCAGCCATTGTTAGATTTTCAGATTCTCAATTAAATCCTAGTGATACTCTGTGTATCCCCACATGGCCACTTTTATCCTTTTTCCTTCTTTTTGTTTTTGTTTTTGTTGTGGAGTATCCTTTTTCCAGTTGCTGCTGCTGCTTTTTATAAGTAGATTGAAATTGCAGCATGGGAAGGAGAATTAGCAGAAATACCATTCTTAATCTCTTGAAATATCTGCGTTCAGCAGCATCTTAAGGTACCTTCTGACCCTTTTGCTTGAAGACTTTAATTCTTTCTCAAGTTTACTGCAATTCAGTTCATCTTTTTGCAAGGTATAACAATTAACCAATGGTTTTCAAGCTCATAATGAGGAAGTAATTTGAATTCTCATGGCTCCAAATTCTCTCACTCATAAGAGTAACCTCTCTGGGACATAATGCTGAAAATATATTGGTTTCTTTTCTCTCTATGTATATACAGATCTCTTTTTTCCTGCCTCAAATTAACACAAGCTTCTCACACTGGCTGTTGTGTATGCAGGAAAAGAAGTTTGTGGGTTCTGAATAAACCAAGAAGGGAAACAATGTTGAAGAACACAAAGGCAGCAACCAAGATAACCGCGCTTGTTGTAGACGATAGCATGATCAACCAAAGAATTCACCACAAACTGTTGGAAAATCTTGGCATAGAAAACCAAGTTGTGGGGAATGGGAAAGAAGCCGTTGATGTCCACTGCTCTGGAAAACACTTTGACCTTATTCTCATGGACATGGACATGCCTATCATGAATGGCATTGAGGTATGAAATTAAGTAAAAATAAAGACACAATTCACAACTGATGTTGCCTGTTAATGTTTCTGAATTATGTTTGTGCTGTCTTTTGAATTATAGGCAACAAGAACACTGCGGGCAATGGGAATTCAGAGCACAATCGCAGGCGTTTCGTCACACTCATCCCTCAGTGAAGACACACAAGAATTTATAGAGGCAGGCTTAGATGACTACCAAGAGAAACCATTAACCCCTGATAAGCTAGTTGCCATCCTCCATAAGGTTAATCTCCATGTCTGAATTTCATGGATTAGTATTAAGACTCAAAACAGAAAGGTCAGGTTATCCATGTAATGTAACCCTCTGACCATCAAGTAGCTCTTGAGATGTTGTGGTGGGTGTGATTAATTAACAATTCAAAGCTCCCATAAAAAAATTCATGTAATCAATATGGATGTTGTTCCTTTTGGTGTGTTGGTGGAATGGTTTGGCTCCTAATTACTATTATTCCAAGAAAATCTAATTAGTTGTTAGAAAATGGTAAATTATTTCTTGTAAAATATTTTGGCACAAAAAAAGTCTGTGATTTGATGAGACAAATGTGATTATTATTATTATTTTTCCTACCAAATGAAGTTGGTTTTCATGCATAGTATAGCATTCAGAAAGTCTTTGCATGCATAAAATCTAGGAGAACTACTCATCTAAAAAATAAATGATATATTCTTAAAAAATAAAATAAAAACAAGATCATAAGATTAATAATTTGAACGAAATTATTTATTTCATTGGACTAAAAATTCAGCTTTATTAATATTGGGTTAGAGAATCCGACCCGAGAAAAATATTGGGTCAGAGAAAATTGGTCTACAGAGGGTCCAAATGGAAGCCCACAGTCCAGCATTGTCAACAGAAGGGTCCGTGGCTTTCGGCCTTAGTAAATGGATCTTGCCTTCTCCAAACCCCCCAAAACCCTAAACCCTAACATAAACCAATTCCTTCTAGACTTTTCTCTGCTCCACAATTTATACTCTCCTTCTCTCTGTCTCTTTCTTTTACCTGAGAGCTCATACTTTCTCATTCTACTTCCCTCTTCTCTGCAAGTTCATCATGTACCGCTTCGCCGGCAGCCTCGCCTCTAAAGCCAGGTACTCGCATCTGGGCTCTTTAAAAATTCCGACTTGTGGCCAAAAGTCACTTTTTTATAATTGTTTTCTCATCTGGGTCTCTCTCATTTTTCTCATTTTGTATTGATTTGTGGTTGTAGGTTGGCTAGAAACTGTACCCAACAGGTACTTATTCTTCCTTTTCCCTTTTAAAGTTGTGATTTGGTATTGTTTAGTTGTGTTTTGATGTGACTTAGTTTTTTTTCCTGTACAGATTGGTAGTAGTTTGATTTCGAGAAGGAACTATGCGGCCAAAGATATCAAATTCGGTGTGGAAGCCCGGGCATTGATGCTCAAGGGTGTGGAAGAGCTCGCTGATGCTGTTAAAGTCACAATGGGGCCAAAAGTGAGTGGCTTTGTCCTTCTTGATTTATTTGTTATTGATTGATTGCGTGCTATGACTTTAGAACAATGATGTGTATATTGATGGTAATTTTTTGCGTTTAGTTGTCATATGCTTATATTTACATCTTGTTGATCATTGATGTTGTTTCGAATGGTTGACTTATTGGTTGATTTTCCACAGGGACGCAATGTTGTTCTGGAACAAAGCTTTGGGGCCCCTAAAGTGACAAAGGATGGTGTCACTGTAGCAAAGAGCATTGAGTTCAGAGATAAAGTCAAGAACATTGGTGCTAGTCTTGTAAAGCAGGTCGCAAATGCTACAAATGATGCCGCAGGGGATGGTGAGAGTTCCATACACTATGTAAAAGTGTTTGTAAAACTTTGGGTGATCAGGAAAACAGTGACATGAAGGTTGTTATTTGTGTTTGCAGGTACCACTTGTGCTACAGTCCTCACCCGCGCTATATTTACTGAAGGATGCAAATCAGTGGCAGCTGGAATGAATGCTATGGACCTAAGACGAGGCATTTCAATGGCAGTTGATTCTGTTGTGACAAACTTGAAGAGTAGGGCTCGGATGATCAGCACATCTGAAGAAATAGCTCAGGTCTGGTTTGTTTTAATTTGGGAATTGAGAGAAATAATATGAATGCCTAAATTTTATAATGACGTTGTTTTTTATGAAATCTTTTTTCATGAAAAGGTTGGGACCATATCAGCTAATGGAGAGAGAGAAATTGGTGAACTAATCGCTAAGGCTATGGAGAAAGTTGGCAAAGAGGGTGTTATTACCATTGCTGTAAGTTGTTTCCTTAGAATGTTCCTTTGTTTTCAATCATTTTTTGTGAATAGTATCTTATTCTGACATGTGGTGGGGCACAGTAGAGCTTCTCATCATTCTCTATATGCATCTGATGTGAATTTTGTTTTGCTTTTGAATTGTTTCAGGATGGAAAAACATTGTATAATGAATTGGAGGTTGTTGAAGGAATGAAGCTAGATAGGGGATATATATCACCTTACTTTATTACCAATCCTAAGAACCAAAAATGTGTAAGCATATTTGTCATTATTTGTCACTGTTTCATTATAAGCCTATGTTTCATGGTTCTTTAGTTGGAAGGCTTTTTCTTTAAGTTATCGTGGGATTATTTAGTTATCCCACTTTTTTTGAAGCTGCTCCATTGTGATTGATAACTAGATGTTTTAATTTTAACAGGAATTAGAAGATCCACTCGTCTTAATCCATGAGAAGAAAATCTCAAATCTAAATTCGATAGTGAAAATATTAGAGCTGGCATTGAAGGTAAGTGTTTCTCTGAGGGGATTATTGAAATCTGGTGGATATACTTCTCTTATTGCTTTGACTGATTTGTTGTGGGTCTCAGAAGCAAAGACCTCTTTTGATTGTTGCTGAAGATGTGGAAAGTGAAGCACTTGCTACACTCATTATAAACAAGCTTCGTGCTGGAATTAAGGTGATCCTTGTATCTTATATTATCTACTGACTGTGTCCACTGTCAAAAATTGTTGATCGACTATTATTTCATTGTTTTGATACGATTCTGTTAATGGAATGAAGGTTTGTGCAATTAAAGCCCCTGGATTTGGAGAAAACAGGAAGGCAAATTTGCAGGACCTAGCCATTCTTACGGGAGGCGAGGTAGTTTCATTTCGTGTTTTCACTTTTCCTTGAAAACTTTAAGCTATTGTGAGACTGACATGAGAACTGCTTTGTTTTCATTTTCCTTTTTTTTTTTTTTTTTTTTGGGTTCTAGGTAATAACTGAAGAGCTTGGTCTGAACCTTGACAAAGTTGGAGTAGAAACACTTGGAACCTGCAAAAGGGTGAGATATATCAAGTGATTTGTTAGCATATGTTCCTAATCTTGGTGACACAATGTCTGCTCTAAATAAGTTGAAATATTTTATGACTTGCATGGTCTGGTATTGTAGGTTACGATATCAAAAGATGACACTGTTATTCTTGATGGGGCTGGTGACAAGAAAGCCATTGAAGAAAGATGTGAACAGGTTTATACTGATTCTTCTTGTTTAATCGCTTCCAACAACTATTCTGGGTTCCAGTGCATTTGTTAACCAGATATGCGGACTTTGATTGTTTGTGACAGCTGAGATCATCAATTGAATTGAGCACTTCTGATTATGACAAGGAGAAGTTACAAGAGCGGTTGGCAAAGATTTCTGGTGGTGTTGCCGTTTTAAAGGTTGGTTTTCCTTATTGTTTTCTGTCCCTTCTATTCGTCCGGGGTGACAAGTTTAACTTCAGGAACATCTTGCAAGCATTTTGCTGTAATTACCATTTGCAATATACTGGTGCCAGCTCTTGAAAACAAGTCTGATTGAGACCTACTTTGTAGATTGGTGGAGCGAGCGAAGCAGAAGTTAGTGAAAAGAAGGACAGAGTAACTGATGCTCTAAATGCCACCAAGGCTGCTGTAGAGGAAGGAATCGTACCTGGTAAGTCGTTTTTCCAGAAACATATTTTGTTTGTCTTGAATTGGTTTATATCTTATAGTAAGTAAGAGCTTCCAATGTACAGGTGGTGGTGCTGCACTTCTATATGCCTCAAAGGAGCTGGACAAGTTGGCAACTGCAAACTTTGACCAGAAGATTGGTGTTCAAATTATTCAGAATGCTCTTAAGGTTTCAATAAAAATCTGTTCTCCTTTATAGTTTCTTCTCATGCTCTTGGGTTCTTTCTGTACTGCAAATAATACAATTTCTTAACTTAGAGGCACAGCTTTATAATTTATTCATCTACATTTTATCTATCTTACCATTTGGTTCCATTCTTATAGATGCCTGTATCCACAATTGCTTCTAATGCTGGAGTTGAGGGGGCAGTTGTTGTTGGCAAACTATTGGAGCAGGACAATCCTGACCTTGGATACGATGCAGCAAAAGGTTGGTCATCTTTCTAACCATTGAACAATCACAGAAAAGGGTGGCTTCAGTTCAGGTGTAGTTCTAGCATTGAAAAAAGTTAGATGAAAACTTATCCTTGCTCTGCTCTTTTCAGGTGAATATGTAGACATGATAAAGGCAGGGATCATTGATCCATTGAAAGTCATCAGAACCGCCTTGGTCGATGCCGCAAGGTAATTCAGAGTTCTTTATAAGACCCTTCTTTTCAAGTTAATTTCTCTTTCTTTAAGAACTTGCTGCAATTCTTCAAGCAAGCATCTGAAACTTGTCACTTTGCAGCGTGTCCTCGTTAATGACCACGACAGAGGCAGTTGTCGTTGAGCTTCCCAAGGATGAGAAGGAAACCCCTGGAATGGGAGGTGGCATGGGAGGCATGGATTACTAGAAGTTCTATCAACATGTTGGATTCAGTAGAGGCTGCTTACTCAGGCTCACACCTTCCTCGTTTATCCTTATTCAAATTGAGTTCTCCAATTTCTCGCTTTTACACTCTTTTTTTTCTTCAATGGTATTGGAGGCTGAACATGAATGTAATCATAGTGAGAGAAGTTAATTGTGCAGGAACATTTTACACCAGTTGTAGTCTCTGGTGGTATTTATGATTTTGTTGTTCTCACCTTCTACTTTCTTAGTCTGCATTGTGAGGAAAAAAAAAAAAAACTAATCTTGATAATAAAATATATAAAATACTGGGTTAACCCGTGATTTATAAGATTCTGTGCAAAAACTGAAAATAATGGTATAGTTAATATTAATAAGATTATTACCGTGTAAATTCTTTCATAAGGCATGCATTAAATAAACTGAAAACGTATAGGATAAGGTGATATTGGGGAGATGTTTGCTCACATACACGCTGTCAATGTGCTGTGGGTTCGAATGAAGTTATGATGCTTTTTGATTGGACTATACCCAGGAGCCAATTAGAATTTGAGAACAAGCAAAGATTGTTGTGTGGTTATGGAGCCACTTCGTGACGGGAGACCACTTCTTGTTAAAGGCAAAGAAGCAAAGTAGTTGGTGAGGAAGGAAGATACGTGGGTCACCCAAGGTGGTACTCAAATGACGGTGAACTGGCCAACATGGCATGCTCACTCATTGCCACGTCTGCACGCCTTACGAAGAAGATTCCTCTACTATCTCCATACATATGCTTCTATTTCACTCCTGTATTCGATCCTAACAATATATATTTAGGGCCCGTCTTGAGGAGAGCCGAGTGAAGGAAATACATAGGGTCCTTTCTTTGTTGGCCTAAAAAATCCCACTTATTAGAACCAATAATTTGGACTAAATCCGTCACATAAATATTAGACGACTAACTAGGTAAAGGACTCGAGATCGATTTTCATGATTTTTGAGAACGGTATATATTTGTAATGAGTTGTAATAAAAGCAGTCTTCAATTATTATAATAATAATAAAATATAAATAATAGTCTAAACTAAAAGGTGGATTTCTCACACACAATACTAATGTGTTATGAGAGTTCTAAACTCAAATCTCTAGCCTACAAGTCAAAACTATTTTTCAGAATTATACTCATTGACAAAAATACACAAGAAGAAAAAACTGATAATTCGAAATAAATAAAAAAATATGTATGGAAATGCATGATAATAATTAATCTGATTGACATAAATTTCTGAGCCAGTGCTGAAAGGAATTTATATAGGGTAATACTAATAGGTAAGCAGTGACATCCTTGTGTTAGAATGGTGCCAAAGACGACTTGTCGTGTAGCCCTCCTCCTCCGGGAGGGTCGCAGAGCCCAAGCGAGAGGCATTGGTTAAGAGGGAGAGAGGAGGGCATTGACCAAAGACGACCATACTTAATATTAGCTAGTTGTTATGATGGGAAAAGAATCCTTATGATATGCTGCCAGCAGCACATGGGATGCTATGGTAGGCCTCTATTTTAATATTTATTTTATATAATTATAGCTTACTAATTTGAAAAATGTTGCAGGTTTTTGGACTCTTTTAGTAAGGTCTGATGTAACGCATGTCAGGAATTTTTCAAGTATATGCTTTATTGCATTGCCAATGGAACAAGACATAAGGATGTAATTTCGTCTTATACTTTTACAATTCATGTCTGCAGTACTACTACTAGTGATCACAATTAGTGTGCGTATGCTCTGATTTAGTTCGGTTTAGGTTTTAAATTGAACACCGACAAGGATGGAGCCATCTAAAATTTATAGCCCACCTTTTTAAAAATTCATGGCTCCAATCATATCGAATCAATGAATCATCACGGATTTAATTTGATTCTTGAGAGAGAAAGAGAGAGAGAGAGAGAGAGAGACAATGCATATGAGAAAACAGTAGAATGATGTTCCTATTCCATGTCCATTAATTTATAGCCAACAGCTTCGTTCCATCACAAGTTGGTCTTATTTTAAACAAGTTCGACAACCAAATCCCTAAATTAGGTTACTGATAACACAACTCCAATTGTTTTCTTCGGGCCCACGCCATTAACCTAAATCCACATGTATTATTCTTTTTAATCAATACAGTTTGACGAGTGCCATGCATGCATGCAAGCATGTAACATGGTTACATGGCATGACATGGGCAATGGAAATTAGAGTCCACGTGTCAAATATTTAAGTATGGCTTTGTTGGCCTAAGATTCTGTTAGAGAGGAAGCCGCTAATGAATTAAAGTTTAAACTTGGCGACGGTTTACCGTTAATTGTCATTTTCCAAATAAAGCAATCCCACTCACGCCTAATCATGCTATATAATATAGATATTTTGTGATGGGGAAACCTTGCAATCTTTTAATTATTTTTAATTAGAATTAGGATGGTGATGCGTGCAGACTGCGACAAATATAATCTGAAATTAATAGTGAGATGATAGAAGATTAAATTATAGAGGAAGAAAGTACATAGATGGTTCTGATTGGGGAGCATGGAGTAGTAGGGAATAAATACCTACAATTACTCGCATCAGAGCATGAATTTATTACTGACGTTATCTTGTGTTCTTAAGCAATGAAATATATTTTTGCACGCTAAAATTCTGCCAAGATTTCACCAAGAAAACTAACTTAGCATCATAATGAGTTGATTGGGATGTTTGACTAAGCAATTAAGGGTCTGTTTGGTATTCAATTTGAATTCAAAATTTTAAACTCAAAAACATAATTTGAGTCCAAAAAAAAAAAAAAAAACCTTTTTGGTAGTCCTATTTTTAAAAACTCGAACTCAAGAACAACTAAAAAACACCTAAATTATTAAAAACAAAAAATATATGTTTTTCAGTTTTTTTTAACAACTCACAAGTTCTCAAATTTTTAAGATTTGAAAACAGTTTTTAAGTTGCATACCAAACAAGTTTTTGAATCTTAAAAATAAATTTAAGAACTCCTTAATCAAAGTTTTTAAGTTCCTTATTTGAATAGAATACCTAACGCCCCCTAAATAATCATCCGTCAACAATATAAGACAAAGCAAACATACATAAGTTACATAACCCACATTTCAGGTAAAATAAACAAAAAAGTCAAGGGTGAATGAATTTCAGTTGGAAAAAATAATCATTATCGATTCAATTTTGCATCTCGAAACCCTGTCCAAACAAAGAAAGAAGCACGAGTTAGATTCTCCATCATAATCTAAGCATGGTCCTAATCAAAAATTAGTACGCAGATGAAATAATTAAAACCGTACGTCATCCATTTTGTTCATTTATTAATTTCCATAAGTCAAAAAAACAAGAGAGAGAGAGAGAGAAAAGAACAGAAAAGGCCAGAGCGCAAGTGGGATGGTGTGTGCCAGAAGATGCAGTCTTTTTCTTATGAACCAAATATTGAAGTGGCAGTTAACAACGGACGGTTGTAATTAGTCATTTTCATCTTAACAAAAAGCTAAAACCTTTGAGAAGTCGAGGTTATACCAGCTGACTAGGGAAGTGATGTTGTCTTATTGCACACAAGTTCGAGTTTTTCTGATTTAAATTATATCGTTTATGTATAAATAAAAACTATAATAACTTAAATTTGTGATAAATATGAATTAGACCAGATGACTACGACAATATGTCTGCCTCATTGGATTGGATCCCTTTTGTTTCTACAAACAAAAAGACAAAAACTCGAGTTTGCGTTTGCGTTTAACTTTAACTGCATGCTTTATATTATCAAACATTAACATATAACATATCATAAAGAGAGAGTTATGGCGAAAATGAAAAAAGAAATGGGGCTCATCGCTTGGGAAAACACAGAGTCTTGCATAGCGTCAAAATTTCATTTCGTCTCTTTCCTTGCTATTATTATTATTATTATTATTATTCGGAGGGCTTATTATCACAAAACATCCCTGAGGTTTACGAAACTATCAGATTGCATCCTTAATGTTTTTTTGTGTCACTTATGGTCCTCAAAGTTAGTATGTGGAATCACAAATGGTCCCTGACGTTAGGATCTGTCAAAAACTCTGTTAGTTTGCTATCGTGGCATACATATATATCACAAAACATCCCTGAGGTTTACACACTTATCACAAATGGTCCTTACGAATTTATTTTTAAAAAAATTTAAAATTCATAAAGTTTTGGTTTTCTTTTTAAAATTATTTATAAATGAAAAAATAATTTATAGAAGGATTTTAATCTTGAGGACCATTTATGAATCCTAAACCTTTAGTTTTTTTTTCATTTTTAAATTTTATGAATTTTAAATTATTTTTTAAAAACTTCATTAGTTTGTTGATGTGGCATATATATGGAGCCCACATCTACAATAATATAGTGTCACATGTATTTAAAATTTAATATATATTTTAAAATAATTATAATTCATAAATTTTAAAAAGAAAACAAAAATTTTATGAATTTTAAATTAAAAAAATTTCGTAAGGACCATTTGTGATAGGTGTGTGAACCTTAAGGATGTTTTGTAATATACATATGTGCCACGTCAGCAAACTAACGGAGTTTTTAACGGAACCTAACGGCAGGGACCATTTGTGATCATACATGCTAACTTTGAGGACCACGAATGACAAAAAAAAACATTAAGGATGCAATCTGATAGTTTCGTAAACTTTAGGGACGTTTTGTGATAATAAGCCTTATTCGGAGAGAGAGAGAGAGAGAGAGAGAGAGAGAGAGAGAGAGGGAGGGAGAGGACCTTATCTTTGTGGAAGTAGCTAGCTAGTCGTGTTAGTGTTAGGCTGCTTAGCCCCGCGACACACTGAGACAGAGACCCCCCCAACACCAAATCTTCTCTTAGATTTCGCTCCATTAATTTCCCAATCAGCACCCATCTGCGGTTCCCACACTTGGAAATTCCCAGCCACCCAATTATTCCATCAAAGTACTTCCTCAATCTCTGCATCTCTGGTCGGTCCAGATATGGGGAAGAAGAAGTACTTCCTCTTCCTTTGTATAATTTGAATCCGTAAGCAGCTTCATCTTCATCCCCTTTTTATGGTAATTTTTGTTTTTCTTGTTAAATTTGGTTCCAAGTTTAATTTTTGATTGGGTTCAGGACTAATTTAGTGATTCAATAAAAGAAAAGATGAATCGGTGCGTCCCCGATTTTGAAATGGAGGATGATTATTCAATTCCCACTTCCTCTGCCCCGAACCGCCTCAGAAAATCATCCCTGTAAAAATTTATCTTATTTTTCAAATTTTTTCAAATTTATTAATCGCAATTTATTTATGACATACATGACATGTTGCAGGCCAGATGATGAGATCATGGAGCTGCTATGGCAAAACGGTCAAGTTGTGATGCAGAGCCAGAACCAAAGGCCTTCGCCTAACAACAAAAGGTCGTCACAGGCCCCATCCAAATACGACGCCGTCTTGCCCGAAGACAGAGACATCCCCAGACCCCAACCCCATCCCACACCTCAAAACCACCAGCTGTTTATGCACGAATACGAAATGGCCTCTTGGCTTCAGTACCCTCTCGTCGACGACCCCTTTTGCGCCGACCTCCTCTACCCCGATTCCTCCACTGTTCATCAAACCAACACCAACACCAACACCAACACCATCGCCGCCGCCGAACTCCGGCCTAATCCTATTTCTGCGCCGCCGTCCAAGCCGCCGGTTCATCCGCCGAGGAGGACCGAGCTCCAGAACTTTCTCCACTTCTCCAAGACCAACAACACGGCTAGGGTTTCGGAAACGGCACCGTCCAGCTCCAAGAGCGTGGTGAGGGAGTCGACGACGGTGGTGGACTCCTGCGATACTCCGCTGGTGGGCCACAGCTCTAGGGCTTTGGATTCGGGGCTCGACGGCGGCGGCGGCGGAGTGACTGCTGGTGCTGCGACGTCGTTTGCTACTGTCGCTACTGCTAATGCTGCGACGTCGTTTACTGGGAAAGAGATTATGACGTGTGAGATGTCGCTGACTTCGTCACCCGGCGGCTCCAGTGCGAGTGCCAGCGTGAGCGCTGAGCCGATATCGTCTCAGAAGCCGCGGGCGGACGAGGATCGGAAGCGGAAAGGGAGAGAAGCCGAGGACGACGGCGAGTTTCAGAGCGAGGTGAGTGAGTGAGTCTGAGTCAGCACAAATTTGTTGTTTTTTTTACTAATTAGTGATGATAACGATAACATTTTCTGTGAAAATTGAAATTAACTAGTTTCCAGAAATGGAAAATAAATAAATAAATAAATAAAATCCATTCTTCTCTTTCCCAAGGTGTTGTTTGTTGCCTGGTCTCGGCTAACGTGCGCAGGTGGAGGGGGGTAACGTCGGTAATCGTGCGCACTGCGTCCCCCAGTGCCCTAGGCTATAACCCTATAGAAACTCTACATCCAATATGTGCCTTAGTGTTTTTGGGCCCCGTCACTTCAGTTGTGCGCCGTACACGTGGCAGTTCTCTGCTTATGATTAAAGTTTCGGACGTGTACAGTACAGTAGGAAGGAGGAGCATAAATTTTTCTGACAATAAAATTGAATGGAAGATGATTGGTAGATGGTGTAGGTGGCAGTGAATTTCTAGTGCAACTGCATATACCCCTCTGAAAATGATTTATTAATCATCATGGGCTACACGTGGCTTTTCACAGGACTTGTTTGTTTCTTCGTCCCATATTAGCCTTCCTTCTGATTAAAAAAAAATAAAGTAGCCTTCCCTCATTATCTGGAAACTCTATTTATTTATTTGGTAAATTATCTGGAAATATACTATTGATGTGGGATTATTTATTATTTATTTATATTCAACAAGAAAAATGATAGTTCTATTACTTTTGATAGGGCCTTGGAAATGGGGTTTTTTTTTCTTTATTAGGATTCAAAGTCAGTTCATGGTAGTGTAAGACAGTAGAAAGAGTAGCCAAATTGGTACTTGGTGTGTATGCATGCATTGACAGAAAAATATGTTTAATTGGTTTTGTTTGGTTAGATATGTTGATGCCTTTGTTAATTGTGAAACCATTACAAAAATGTAAAGATGTTAAGTTTATAATGCCATGTATAATTCAGTTGGTGGGATTGGTCAGGGCATTCACGTTTGTATTGTACCTTTCAGATGATGATATTTCCTGTACTCATTGCAATTTACTATTGGATATTAGAATTAATTGTTCTTTTCTCTGATGATTTTAAACAGGATGTTGAGTTTGAATCTGCCAACGGAAAAAAACAAGCCCGAGGATCAACGTCTACAAAGAGATCCCGTGCTGCCGAGGTCCACAATCTCTCCGAGAGGGTCTGTACTTTAGCTTGAACTATAGCTTCGCTGATAAAGCAAGTTGTTCAGCTTCCTTCTCAGGTGACGTTATTTCTCTTGAAAATGGCTAAGTATTGAATCTATGTGCAGAGACGTCGAGATAGGATAAATGAAAAGATGAAGGCTTTACAAGAACTAATACCTCGTTGCAACAAGGTTTTCATACTAATTAAATCTTTTATGGAATTTCACAAGCATTTTGAATTGCTTTCTCCATTAGATCCAAATGCGGTTTCTTTTTTCACATTCTAAAAATACTCTCTCTTTTTTTTTTGTGTATTCTGTATCATCAGTCAGACAAAGCGTCAATGCTGGATGAAGCAATTGAGTACTTGAAATCACTTCAGTTACAAGTACAGGTATGCTCTTGTCTCGTTTTCCACTGCTATATATGGAGAATCAATCTTTTGTCACTCTAACTGTGAAAAATATCCGAGAAAGAAATAGTGAGAAGAGAAAAGATCAATAACGAGTTCATGCATTATTTATGATACCAATTAGATTGTAACAATTTCTGCAGATGATGTCCATGGGATGCGGCATGGTACCTATGATGTTTCCTGGTGTTCAGCAGTATATGCCGATGGGGATGGGTATGGGAATGGGAATGGGCATGGGAATGGAAATGGCGGGCATGACCCGGCCTATGATGCCATTTCCGAATGTGCTAGCTGGTTCATCCATGCCAACAGCGGCTGCACATTTGGGACCTAGGTTCCCTGTGCCACCATTTCATATGCAGCCTATTCCTGCAAATGATCCTGCCAGAGTTCAAGCAACAAATCAGTCAGATCAAATGCTAAACGCGCTTGCTGCTCAAAATCCGAACCAATCACGTGTGCCAAATTTTGCAGATCCTTATCAGCAGTTTTTCAATCCCCAGCAGATGCAGTTGCCACTACAGCCGGTATGGTGTTGGTTCTAACATAAAATTATTACGTACAAATTTTTCTTCACATAAAATTACCTGTATTCATGGCTCCATTTCTTGTTACAGAATCAAGCAATGGCCCAGCCTAGTAGCAAGCCAAGTTCCAGCAAGGGACCTGAAACTCACGAAAATCATCAATCAGGTTAAAATACTTTTTAGCTTTTGTTTTACTTTGTGTAATTTTCAAGATTAGTTCGGTTCTCCCCTTGATCCCAGTGAATTCTTACAATCTTACAAAAGTAAATACTTTCATCTTTAAATTTACCTGATGATTTGTTAAAGAGATATGACCCATCAGTAGGTAGAGTCAACTGTCCACTGCCATTAGAATGGTAGTGCATTGTGGTTTTAATGTCGTTCTAAATTATCGAGGGTCGTACTCGTATGGAAAGTGGAAGAACTGATGGTGAAACTTTTTGTGCATTGCAGGTTGAAGTTGGAAGTGGATGGATAACAGAAGGCTCTTTGCCTGCTAAGTTTTGTAGTCTAAGCTCTGAGAGTAGTTTTTTTTCCTCCTTTTTGAGTTCTTGTGAGGCTAAAATGCCATATAACAAAGCTAACATGTAATTATTACAACCCCATAGCAATATATTTACCATTTTCCTATTTGGATTTTGTCGCTCTCAGAAGCTGTGAAGGGTATCAAGTTCACAATGAGTGATCATAAAGTTCATGGGACCAGATCTAAAGATGGAAGATGCTGATAGATCCTTCTGGTATCGTTTTCTGCTTTCATGTGATTTGCAAAAGCAGCCCAAGATAAAAATAAAGGTGTCTGCCCATCAATTCATTTCTTGAGTTGTCTTTTTCTTGGTGAAAAAGATATGATCAAAATCCCCAATAACACTGGAGGACAACCAATATAAGTCGAAGGCAAAAGTCTACCTCGGACAACTTTGTGCTCAATATCTGGCAAAGGCATATTGATCACATCCTCCACCAAAGATGCGAGAATATCTTTAACCAGAAATCCTATTTTCTTTGCTTTATTTTACTGGTTAACCATAAAAGAGTAAAAGATGCCCGCAGGAAACTCGAGAGACATTTATATTCTAACTATAAATTGTTTGACGAGATTTTCTTCAACTTACATCAGCTATTGCACATTAAAATTTCCATAGTTCAAACCTGGAACCCGATTACAAAATTCCTGACCATGTCCAAGATGGAAGCACAACATTCTTAATGCGTTTCTTGAAGTTGAAGATGTCTCGATAGTGGAGAGCTTTAAAATCAGATTTCTTCCCTGTGTAAATTGTCCTTCACGAAGTGCTTGTAGTTATGAGCCAAGGGTAGATAGGATCTGAAGACAGAAATCCAAACAGTATTTAGAGCTCAGGCTTTTATTCAAGTGAACCGATGATGATCATATGGCAACCAAAACAATTTAAAGCAGAGAGTATTCTCTAATAGTAGTAACAGAGGGCATCACCTTGTCCGTAAATATCCGAAACACATCCACACCCATAGCTTTCTCCAGTTCCTGATGATAGTATAGAACACGATTACCAAACATTATTCTCCATTTTAGTCAAGACAGTTTGATTTGACAGTATCATGCCTAAATGAAAAACATTTGATAAAGGAGAAATACTTTGGTCTTGATTGAAGTAAATGTCCCCACTCACTTTCTCTGCATCTGGTGAACAATCTATATTTAGAATGAGCTTCTGAAGGTTTTCATCTTTCAAAGCACTGCAAATTTCACTGGAAGAAGCTACAAAAGGGAAAAAAAACGAGGGTTGATAATCAGGGGGAGCAATCATATCATTTGCAGATTGAAAACTGTTATGTTCTTATTAGTTGCCTAGTCCAACAATTTCCTTCAACCAGAGATTCTAAGCGGGATAATTACCATCAAACATGTAGATGTGGGACAGTTCTCTGGAGCCAAACCGTGCGGCAAAACAGCTTTGGTGTATGTAGATAAATTGTTGCCTAATCTAGCCTACTGAACATATAGATTCCCTAAAAAGACCAGCAGTTAACATAATTGGAACCATCGTAAATTACTATAAGTCACCACATTGAGTTTCGGGGAATGATGATGGCCAGATGATGGCCAAATGATGGAAAGAAACAAGAAAAGTTTACAAGAAACGATAACACGGTGAAAAAAGTTCAGAATAACCAACACCATAAACCTTGGCTTGTCTTCTGTTACAGCCTACTTGCAGAAACCTCCTTAGTTCTAACAGGTTTGGTTATCCTCGTTTTGGTTTCAACCAATAAAATAACCTCTTTTTGGCTTCAGCCTAGATGACAACAGCCTCTTTCATTCTCTCATTTTACCTTAAAGGCGTTAGATTAAATCTGGCATGAACATCATTTATACTTCTAAATATTTTGGAACCTAGGTCTTAGTATGCCCCATAAAAGGGTCAATGTTTTTCAAAAGGTGAAGGGATAACCCTCCACTTTCAAAGTTCCCCAACGGCCATCTTGTGTAGCTAAGTTAAAAACTCTAATGCATTTCCAAGCTTAGTTATAAAATCCTTACCTACAGCCTCTAGTTGCAGCCTTTGCAGCACTTCACTCGGTTCCTCAACAGTTAATGGCCTATCTACCCGTGATTCCGGACCTGTGGCTGGAGAATAAGAAATCAACAACACTAGAATTCTCAGAATCCTCAGAGAGGACAAATGTCTCATGAAAATATCCCAAAAGGCAATGCAACATGAAGAAAAAATAATGAACAACACAAACATAACAAAATTTCCTTTTAATAAGCTGTGTGTTTATTGAGGTAGGATCACAGACATAAATTGAATCCCATACAATACTTTCTCTAATACGTATCAACAAAAACACTACAAATTAGCATTTAGGCATATGAAAGCAGATTAATTTAATGAAATTAGAGTGCCAGATTCTTACTTGGTGAATTTTCCAAGGAAGACACTGGCAAAGCACATGGGTTTTCTGCAAAATTCGTATATAAGCTCAAATTAGTCCCAGATTAACAACAGAATAAGCAATTAACTAGCTTTTGAAATTCATAATTAATGATAATAACTAATACGCCCACCCTTGTGTTTCTTGAAACAGGCTACAGAACAACTGCAAGCAAAAGAATTTCATCTTTATAACGAATCAGATACCAGCAAGAATCAAAAGGGTTTTCAAAATAGATAAAACTGAGGATATTGGTGAGCTGCGATGAGCTTACTAAGGCGCAAGGCATGAGGGGCACTTGTACTTGGATTGTGCTTCGTTGCAGACTTGGCACAGTCGAGGACCCATTTGGACACTCAGTCCCGCTTCTAAAAGCTTTCGAGGATTGAGACGGAAAGTTTTCAAGAAAATATTTTCCAGGAAAACGAACAGAAGCTAAGGGGATGAATTAGAGCCCACGCACCGTTTTGTTTGTAAAGGTATTTTTTTTATTTTTGGCTACGAAAATTAAATTAAATGGTTTACAAAGGAAAGAATATCAAAGAACGAATTATGACATTTGAGTAAGCCCTAAAAACTTCAACTTTAAATTATTCCCTGAAAAAAGTTCAATTTTCTTTGTAGTTAACTTCTTTCATTAAATTGGAAGGGTTCAAGACTAATCCTGATTTATTTTCCCACTTCAAATTTATAGAGAAAATAAAACATTGGAAGCAAGATAATGCATGAAATTATAAATTCTCTTATCAAGATTTTCCCTAAATTTCATTAATTTCATTATAGGGTGTTCTATAAATAAAGGAAAATAATTGCCTCTTTCCTTGAAAGTAGGAGCTCTTACTTTCCTGCCAATCACAGATTGACATGTGTAGAGATTTTTCTTTTGGTGATTTTGATGAATTATTTTTACATGTGTCAATTTGTAGGAAGCATGAATGCCTCCTTTCACAGAAGCAGTGTCCATAAATAAAACACAATGTCAAGTTATTACGATTAATTTTTCTTTTCTTTTTCCCAATTTTCTGAATTGTCGTCCCTCTTTTGGAGAATTTAGTTGCTTGAATGAATCCAAGAACGTAAAATTCACTCAGTAAACACGTTGACAAGCACACAAAGGCTAACGTAATGAGTTTCCAAATCGCGCGGCAACCCAAGCTTAAACACATCCCACATTTTCTTTAAGCAGACTTGATATTTTGTGCAATTTTTCACAGGCATCATCAAGAGACACGTCAAGCTTTGAAATGAAGCATATGGATAAACGTAAATAATCGGAGTTTCCTTAGTTGGTTTCCGAAGGGAAGGCACTCATGATTCTATAGTTGAAGTATTACAACCTCCATCTTTCAATTAAGGATGCTAATCATTACTTAATATTGAATCCAACCAAAACACAAGAAACTTGAAATAGAATTTAAGTTGTAATACAGAACACAAACAGAACGGCTGTGTCTTCAAAAGTACATGCGGGGTGATTTCATCACATATATAGCCCTTCTGGACCCCCTTCTTTCTTCTTGAACATCACCTTTTCCTTTGCCTTCTTGAAGTCTATATGTGTCACCTGATGCACACAATTTAAATGTAACACCCACGTTAATTACAATGATTAAGCAACCAGTTGAATCAAACACAGTAAGAAATGATAAACAAATTTCAGAGATTGAAGATGGGGAAGGGAGGTTGGAAGATCAAAGTGTCTTTCTCACCTTCATACGGCGCTCTCTAAAAGCAAGCAAACCAGCTTCAGTACATATTGCCGTTATATCAGACCCAGAGAACTCATCCTTGGTCATAACAAATTCTTCTAAGTTGACATCATCAGCCAACGTCATCCTGGATGTGTGAATCTGCAATCAATAGATCCAATCATCGTTACTCACAACCATAAAAACTTGGCACGTTTCATGTTGAATTTGTTTATTTCTTATAAACAGTCGTGTCAATTTACCTGGAAGATGCGCCTCCTTGTTTTGATATCAGGAAGAGGAAATTCAATCTTCCTATCTATTCGGCCAGGACGAAGCAAGGCTGGGTCAAGACTCTCAATTCTATTTGTTGCCAATATCACCTTGACATCTCCTCTTGAATCAAAACCATCTAACTGGTTCAGTAACTCCAACATGGTCCTCTGAATTTCACGTTCACCACCTGAATGGGCATCATACCTGCAGACAAAAGATCATCAGGAACATTTGATTAACAGTAATTTACAATCTTTTCATCAATGTTCAGGGGCTTGCAGCTCACCTCTTTGTACCAACAGCATCAATTTCATCGATGAAGACAATGGAGGGTGAGAGGTCATCAGCAACCCTAAAGAGTTCCCTCACTAATTTTGGACCATCTCCCAAGTACTTCTGAATCAACTCACTACCAACAACACGTAAGAAAGTTGCAGATGTTGAGTTTGCCACTGCCTGAAAAAAGTGAAAATAAGCTTACAAGCTGAGAAGATAATTTGACAAGAAGAGTGCAGATACAACAAATATGCCATAAGCAAACATCATTGAAAGGAACTCTGTGGGGCACTCATAATTTTCGTAACTGTGACAGTAAAACTTTGAAACTAGACAGGTCCTTGCAACAAATTTTGTCGGTGCCCGCTCTGACCCAAACGTCTATTGTGAGTATGCTATCGGTGGGTGCATGAGATAGAGGTGGACCCACAAACATACAAACAAACAGGAAAACTAGCAAAAGCAATTGCTACTGGTGTCAGCATTGCAAAATACACAAAAATGGCGACAGAAATAGAGAGCAAACTATAAAATCACAGAATGAGAATAGATGCAGCAACCTGTAGGAAGGAAAATATCAGTTTGATGATATTTGACACCCAGCTAATGACAAAAGCATTCCTATGGCATGTTGCATACAGAATATGATACAAATTGGAAAACAACATGGGAAACATCAGAAATCTTGCAACTTAATTAAAACAGTGAAGCAGGTGACACACCCTAATTTTTTTGTAACATGTGCAAGTGGGGAGGATATTCTAGTGAACAAGACAAAACAAGGATACAAAAAGAACAAATAAATACAAGCAAAAGGTGAATTGGCATGCTGTGGCCAAGTGGAAAAATAAAAAATTGGATCCACACCTTTGCAAGCAAGGTCTTGCCAGTTCCAGGCTCTCCATACAATATGACTCCCTTAGGAGGCCTGATACCAATGTCTTCATATAGTTCCGGATGCGTCAGTGGGAGCTCAACTGCTTCTTTAATCTCCTGTATTTGGGCATCTAATCCACCGATGTCAGCATAAGACTCCAGTGGAGCTTTCTCAACTTTCATGACAGACACCATTGGATCAACTTCATCTTGAAGAAGCCCGACAACAGAAAGCACCTGACAAGGAACAACATTTAACACACTACCAATCAAAACCCACACAAATAGATGAATCAAAAAACAACAGCTGAAGTTATACCAACAGCAAACAAATATAGTTTGGTTTATAAACACGGGTAGAACCATAAATGTAGCTATTTCATATAGACCAGATGACCGCTTAACAGTAAATGACTAAGTATCATCTTTAGCAGCCGAATGGAGACTGTCTATGCAACTAAGCATCACAGTCTGATTAGGTTTCGAGTGCAACAAAATCACAAACTAAATTGCCCACATTTCCCTAACCATTTATCAGAAACCCAAACAAGCTAAATTCCAATTTCCAATCAACAAAAGCTAAAATTAACAAAACTAGCATCAACAACCAAATAACGACAGCCCAATCAAAAACCCTAAAAACCCAATACCCCAATTACCTTATTATGCATCAAAATGGCACAACCAGGCTCGAGCTGGTCCTTATCTACAAAGGATAAAATCCCAACATAGTACTCAGGCCCAACCGAAGACGAAACAATCGCATGGTTCTCGTCAATTAGCTCCTCTAGATTCCCAACGCTCATCGGCGAGCCTCGGAGATCGTCGACCTTAGATCTATCCTCCTCGGCTTTCTCTTCCTGCGGCTTGAGCCGCTCCTGGTTCGTCACGAACTCTTCCTCCATAAGCAGATAGTCCTTGATTCTATCCAGCTTCAGCAGCCGAAGCTTGCACTTGGTCAGCGGCGTCACGGTCGGAAGCCGAGCCGCAGCCTCCGGACCCTTCTGCTTGCGCTGCTTTCGACCGACTCGGGCCGGCGGAGCCGCCGGCTCGAACTTCTTCTCCTTCTTATCGTTCCCGTCGGGCTTTCGGTCGCCCGGTAGGCCTTGCCGGTTCAACCCGCCCGGAGTTCCCTGACCCATTTCTTGGTTTTGAGAGAGAGAGAGAGAGAGAGAGAGAGAGAGAGAAAGTTTTGAAGGGTGCGAAGTTGTCTTTAGAAACAAGTCACTGAATCTGTGTATGCGATGCGGCTATATATTATAGAGAATAGGCTGTGTTTCTATTCGGGATTTTAATTGGGCCTTCACAATTAAAATAAGATTATTGAGGCCCAATATAGGCCTCTTAATTGGTATCTATCCAAATTCAATTTGAGTTTTAAGTGAGCCCAAGGTGTGTATGCCTAAGATCGCCTAGTTGTTTTGTGAGTTCCTTTGGCTCTACATTAACCACGTGTCCAATAATAGTTCTGCAATTGATCGGGTGATTATTAAGGACCCTTTATTATAATTGTTTGTCATCTTTTGCTTGGAAAAAAAATCTTAAGACTTACAGATCAGTGATTTTAGGTTTGAACCCTCATTGCACATGTGCGAGAGAAACCTCCATTTCAATTATTAAAAAAAATTGACTTAAAAAAAAAAATCGTTTCTTGTCATATTGAATAAAGATCCACAATTTATAAGCATTTAAATTTATCGAATGGGATTATAATCAGAAAGGAGTTATACAATTATTTAGGATCCAATTCTTTTCTCAACTTTCCCATGCAGGTGATATAGATTTGAAGCACATAATATTGTGAGCCATGTGTGAGCCCATACATCGTCTAATTTCAAATTAAACCGTGGAGAAACCAAATTGAAGATAAATATAGCTAGAAATTAAACATGATCAAGTAATGAGAATATGTTTTTTATTATCTATATCATCACCACCTACAAGCAAGATGATCATTTTATACATGATCTTTGAAGTTAGGATGATTCCCATCTATGCATGAGATGATATTGTTGGTGGTGATAATCAAGCAAGGACATCCCATCTTCATTTGCTCTCCACATGCAATCTCCATCACCACAAAACTTGAGAAAACCTTCTTCGGCAGAAAAGGCATGGAAACTGGCTTTTCCACCCCTCCACCACGTATCGCAGAAGAAGAGAGTTCTCTTAAAAATGGCAATCCGAAAATGCCAATTGAATTCGTGATTCGCGGGGATATGGTGAAGCCCGAGATCATCGTCCTTGGATTTACAATGAACTTCCAGAGTCTCGTTTTGGAAGCTGTTGACAACATGCACCCGTATCTTGTCGAATAGTGAATCAGTGACTAGTGTTTGGCTCATCAGACAGACTAGAAAGATAAGCAAGAACATGGAAATGTAGGATTGGCATGGTTTGATCTTCATTTTGGTTGCTGCTAATTTGGCTGAATGTTTCTGATTCTCTAGCTTTATATAGTCTTAGGGTATTGGGTGGTCAAAGATGATATATACAAAAAAAGAAGAAGGTAGAATTAGCAGCTTGACACGAGTTAAGCCATGCATGCAGCATGTTATAGCCTCTGCATATATATCTACACTTGGAATAGCATGCGATGCATTTACTGCTCAAGATATTATCCAAGACTAACTGATATATGATTAATTTTTTGAATCGAAAAAATTCAAAAAGAAAAAAGAAAAAGTGGGGTTGGATATCTTTGGTTGTTACAATCAAATCGCCTCTGATCTTATACCTAAAGAAAAGGAAGGGATCAAGCTTTTGACAAATGGAGAAGAGGATAATCAGATCATGTTGTTGGGCTTTTCAAATTTGAAGTGATTCTCATCCTCAGTTCTCCCAAACCCCAGTTTATAAATAGCATGACAGCAGCTAACAAAAGGAGGGTCCGAGAATGAAGAAGCCAAAAGACAGCCTACGAGTTAGCTGCTGTTGTCTCTCTTTTCAAATATCCGTGTTCAACTCTTAATCAAAGTCACGGGTGTTTAACCCTCATTTAAATGGGTACTTAATCCTCAATGAAATACTTCGTGTGATAAATCTATCATTGGGTGAGAAACCCACAAATTTTACTTGAATGAGAAATTCATTATTTGATATAAAACCTATAAATTTTTTCACTTGATCATGAATTATTATTTGGATGAAATATATCCATGGATCGTATGGGTGTTAAATCTATTGAAAAAAAATACCTTGGTATGAAACCCACAAAGTAAACCATGGTGATTAACCCACCAAAATGAAGGCTCGGGTGTTTCAAATCCATCAAACAACAGTCAATTTATTATAGATTTTTTTTTTATAAAAAAAAAAAAAAGGCCCATGAGCTATATCTCAAGTGCCTTTTAAAAGAAAAAGAAAAAACAGTTCTTACAACCATAAATATAAAGTCCATGGTTTTTTATTTATTCCATAAGTCCTCTTGTACCACAGGCCAATCTGAGCCTCTGACCTTGGTATAAAGACCAATTTAGCTCTCCCAGTCATAATATTTCACATCTTTTAGTCCATGCATGTCATGCAAATATATCCCATCATCCCTAACCTTCCAACTGCAGTCCTGGAAATTACAGAACTTGAGAAACGATTCTTCACAGCTGAAGAAGCGATAGTTGCCGCCATGGCTGGATTTGGAACCCCAACTTAGCTTGCACCAGTATTCGGTCGAGACACATTTGTCATTGTGGAAACCAACAGTGAAACGCTGCCCATTTACAATCCAATGGTCACCCAGATCTCCACCACCAGACTTGCAGCGCACCTTCAAAATGGTGTCATGGCTCAAGTGGTTTCGAATTTCCACATGGTAGTTGCCAGACTGAGGACCAAGACCAACAGTACAGGAATCTTGAGACATGACAAGTGTTGAAATTGCAAGCAACAAAATGAAGTGGCTAAAGAAGGGTTTCATGGTTCGGGATTTTTCTAGCTCGATAGATGGATTTTCTTATGCTTGAAAATGTGAATATTATAAGCTTCTTTTTTTCATTTTTATAGGCGGAGAGAGAGAGAGAGAGAGAGAGAGAGTGAGAGTGGGTGAGATGGGTTTAGAGAATTTATGCCATGATTAATCTGGTCAATTAGGGTGGTAGCATGGTTTAACATGAAATGCTGTTGCAGTACTAGAAGAAATACTGAAATAGATGGAGTAGGTGAAAGTTGAAATATTGCATTGAGATCAACTCATAGTGAATGCTATTGCAAGCAAGGAAACCGAGTAGCTGAAGAAGGCTCTTGTGACTTTGGGCTATTAACAAGAATAAGAATGATGGAAAAAAAGACACAACAAATTGAGCAATGAAAAGAATAAATGAAAAAGCCTTTGGGACTAACTTGGTTGGTGAAGGGGAAGTGGAGGAGAATGATAAGATTAGGAAGGTGACGAATTCATATATCCAATTAATGTACTCAATAGAGGTAACCGACCAATTTGTTGTGGTTGCATTGTGATTATTAACATAGAGCACGAATAATTATGCATTTTACACTACAAAGCATAAAAAATATTTGTGCCTAAAGCCCGATATTGTAGCAGTGAAGGAACATTAATCTATTGAAATTTC
Organism: Prunus dulcis; assembly: GCF_902201215.1. Lineage (NCBI taxonomy): Eukaryota > Viridiplantae > Streptophyta > Magnoliopsida > Rosales > Rosaceae > Prunus > Prunus dulcis. The sequence goes on along the minus strand of NC_047657.1, from coordinate 17,164,833 downwards.
TGAAAATTCAACTGTGTTGATTTCTGACTAGAAGGGATTGATAAGGAGTTAGACCTTTGCATTTTCTATGAGCCACTTTTTGATATTGATGATAATATAAACGACATGTCTAAACTCCCTTACATTTCGATAAAAAAAAATAAAAACTCCTTTACACCTAAATTCGAATTCCGATAAACTAATTAATTTAGTGCAGGCCCAAATGTTTGTGTGGAACCGAACAGGATAAATTCCTAAATAATTACCAACGCAATTTCCACCAAATTCATCATCTTCCGATTTGCAACGGACTATCAACAAATTAATAAAAAAAACTAAAATTAAAAATTAACAAAGTAGCCACAAAATTCTTATTATATTAATTTTTCCGAGGTTGAACAAACGAAGCCTTAATGTGAACCATACAATGAGTCTTTTTTACATCAATTTCATACTCACCATTTATATTTGAGTTGATATTCTTCTTGCGTAACTGGTCAAAGACCACAGGAATAAGGACACAAATAAAATATTGTTTTTTTTAATATTTGACACAAATAAATTATATTTGTACTTATTTCTTATAAAACACGAATAATGGTGCTAAATTCATGCACATAGGACACGATTTTACATTGGACACAAAAAATCGTGGCACAAATATTATATATTTATTATCTGATACTTTTTTAAAGGAAAAGTAAGTGATTGTTTAGACAGAAACAAAAAAAATTGTGTCTTTATCTGACTGATGTGACATACCAGACGCAAAAACCATTTTGTGCCTAACAATTTATAAAAATTTACATATCTAGTAACTTTTTTAATATATTTTTTTTCGAAGTAAAGTTTGAGGAAAAGAAGAGTGATTTAAAATTGCTTTAGAAAATTATTTACATTTACCAAAAATGTTATGATTATTGAGAACTAACTTTCAATTGAATTAGAACCACTCTTTTGATCAAAGAGGGAAGCTTCATAGGCAATTTCCCATAAGGGTGAAGGACCAACTTCTTCATTGGATTATGAGAAAGAAAAAGAAAAAGAAAGTTCAATATTTAAAGATATAGACTGCCATTAATATTGTTAGAGTGACTTGCATGAGCTTGAGAAATGAGGAGGACACCCGTTATTTGGATGCCAAGTCTTGTTTTCACTCTTCTTTTCCTCAAAATTCCATAGTGATACGCATGATCTGCTCTCTCTCTCTCTCTCTCTCTCTCTCTCTCTCTCTCTCTCTCTCTCTCTCTCTCTCTCTACACAGATGATTTAGAAGATATGCTGACTGAAGCTATGCTTTCTCTCAACACTATGAATGGCAGCATTAAGTTTTCAACCTTCCAGGAGTTTTCCTTGCACCTTCCAAGAGCTTTCTCTCAACACTATGACGAGTGAAGGATCAACTTCTTCATTGGATTATAAGAAAGAAAAAGAAAAAAAAAAAGTTCAATATTTAAATTCATTGTTTGCTCTCTCTCTCTCTCTCTCTCTCTCTCTCTCTCTCTCTCTCAAATTCATTGTCTTCTTTTTCACTTTTCTTTCTTCCTCCAACTTCCACAGTGATCAAATTGAATCAAATGAGAAAAAGTCATTTAATATATCCCCATTGACAGGAAAAAATTCTAATTATTTTATGGGGTTTTATAATAGTAACATGTGAGCTGATGGCTTGAAAGATTGTATAGAAAACAACTGAGAAGCAAACAAGGCCAGTCAAAAAAATCACAAGGAATTCACTTGATTTGGTGGAATGACTTAAGTTAGAAAAATAAATTGTTAATGGCTGCAATTAAAAGGCTAATTCAGAATTAGTGCTGGTAACCCTTTTTTTTTTGTAGAAGCATGAATGTTTTTCAATTGATGCTAAAGATTATGTGTAAAACAAAGAATGTAAATAAATATGAGTCTGTTCTGTAGAAGATAAGCTCTGCTTATTATTAAGTAATGTTTAGAGGCAAAGGAGATCACTCATATATTTACATATATGATAAATACTTTTTCTGCATGCATGTCAATTCTCTTTATTTGATTGTTTATGGTAAAAATGTGTTTGTTTATGGTCTGGATCTGAATTCAAAGACTTGTACTAGTCACTTTTAACCTAGAAGCTGCCCTTTGTGATAGATTTTGCAAACTTGCAAACAAAAAGGAAGAGAGAGAGAGAGAGACAACAAGTGTGCGTACGTGTGTGTGTGTTATCTGCCAGTGCCGCACTGCCACACGACACTGAAAAGCTATGGGAGCAAAATTCCATAGTGTCACTTCACACATGAACCATTCCAATAAACAAGCATGCAATTTGACCATATCTTTATTACAACTTTATCTTGGGCACAAAGTCTTCTTCAGTTGTACTATTGACCAATTGATTATAGTTATTGTTACAAGGAAGATTGGAACGCCTGGAAATATTTAAAGTAATGTTTATAGTTGTAGAGAGGCATTATATTAAAATCATCGTCCATTAAAGAAAAGAAAATAAGACAAACTAATGAGAAGGAGGAGGGGAAGAAGAAGGGGAGAAAGTAATTTTAACTCTTAAACCACTGAGAAGAATATCCATGCATGCAGGGCATGACCCCGAACATATCATTTTTCTAGGGAAAGAAAGAAGATGGAAATTAAGCTGTAAAAAATTATAAAAATAAAGAAAAAATAGTCTCCTAGTCACTCATTGGTGACTTTTGACCAAATGATTTGGTGATGATGGGATTTTGAATAATAATAAATAAATAAAAAAACAATATCATGAAACGCCCGGAGATGGTAAATTTAAAAGTAATGTTTTTCTTCTGATGGTCCTCCATTACAATTTGATGGATGGAAAGTCATGGTCTTGACGGCGTGAAGGCTTGAAGCCTCTTACTATTTTCAGTTGTAAAATGGTGGCCATCTCTCTACGGCTGTAGAGGACCATGTGACAGAGAAGAGGAAAAGACATTTTCCATAGCGGAGTGGGGAAGAAGAAAAAGTACTGAAATGACATGAAAATATAGCAGTTTGTGGGCTTGCAGATCTTAACTTTGCAGCCATAACGATGGATTCAGTACCCCGCAGCAGCAGCAGCAGCACAGCTCACTATATTTTTTTGGCCGGTTCAAAATTAAGTATGAAAAAGCAACCATGAAAGCCCACACATACATACACACAGCAGTAACACAGATTAACATATTCAGATATGTCCATCATCCATGGCATATGTCCAATAGAACAAAACTCTGTTTGTTAATCTCAGAGAGAGAGAGAGAGAGAGAGAGAGAGAGAGAGATCAAAGAAAACCCAATATTTTATGAAAGCCATGAAAACACTACAGCAACAACACCATTCAAATTACCAGAAAGAAAGAGATCAAAGAAAACCCAGTAGCATTTTATTAAAGCCATTAAAAAACTACAGCAACAACACCATTGAAAGTACCAGAAAGAAACAGACTAAATCGGCTCCTGTATCCATATCTATGGCGGTGGGCTAAGGGCTTGGGTAAACGTGGTTGCTGATGACCTTGTTGGCGTTTGATGTGGTTTCAGAGGCTCCAGCAGAAGCTGAAGAACTATTAGTATCATCTGAAACAGGGCAAAAGCATTGGACAATTTTATCAAACATCATCCTCTTCACTATCCTCTTCTTCACAGGGAAGACACTGCCAGGTTTTGGTTTGAACAACCATGGCTCAGCCTGGGTTTGATCTTGAGATGGGCTAAAATTCAGCTTTATGGGCTCCTTTGGGTTGTGCTCTGTTTTTGGGCGGAGGAGGTCTTCTTCCCCATCTGGGTTCAAGTGCTTCAACGCCTTCTCTGCATCTGCAGTTTCCTTCATTGCCATCTCTCTCTTTCTCTCTCTGTGAATGTGTGCTTCCTTCCGTATGTGTTAGTGTGCTTAAATAGAGATTGGTCCTCTGTTGTCATTGGCCATTCTTTCCTGGCCAAATGCAATCAGACCAAGTTGGTGTGTGGACTCCACAGCTGGCCTTGAGGCTTCGTGGAGGGCTTTGCTTTGCACATGGGACATGGCTGGCTGGTGTTCAATCTTGGAGGTAACATTTGGCCAAAAAGGCCACAACATGTTGACCTCTCAAGTAAATTTGTTAGATTTGATGCTGTGTCTCTGAATTTTTCTTTTTGGCGTCCCAAAAACTCTCAATGGATGCACCAATGTGGTACGGTGTACCCTAGCACGGTGCTCTCTCTCTCTCTCTCCAGGCACCCTTGCACGGTGCACGCTCTTTCTCTCTCTCTCTCTCTCTCTCTGTGATATGCATGGGGCCAGTGGGTCCAAAGTGTATCATTACAAGCAAGAAAATTAGAACATTGACCCCCCAAAAAAGCAGTTCAAAACCGGCCTCCATTTGTTTTATGGCTTATTATCACAAAACGTCCCTAAGGTTTGCGAAACTATCAGATTGCATCCTTAATGTTTTTTTTTGTCATTCGTGGTCCTCAAAGTTAGCATACATGATCACAAATGGTCCCTGCCGTTAGGTTCCGTCAAAAACTCCGTTAGTTTGCTGACGTGGCATATATGTATATCACAAAACATCCTTGAGGTTCACACACCTATCACAAATGGTCCTTATGAAAATTTTAAATTTTTTAAATTTAAAATTCATAAAATTTTTGTTTTCTTTTTAAAATTTTATGAATTATAATTATTTTAAAAAATATATTAAATTTTAAATACATGTGACACTATATTATTGTAGATGTGGGCTTCATATATATGCCACATCAACAAACTAATGAAGTTTTTAAAAAATAATTTAAAATTCATAAAATTTAAAAATGAAAAAAAAAAAACTAAAGGTTTAGGATTCATAAATGGTCCTCAAGATTAAAATCTTTCTATAAATTGCTTTTTCATTTATAAATAATTTTAAAAAGAAAACCAAAACTTTATGAATTTTAAATTTTAAAAAAAATAAATTCGTAAGGACCATTTGTGATAAGTGTGTAAACCTCAGGGATGTTTTGTGATATATATGTATGCCACGTCAGCAAACTAACAGAGTTTTTGACAGAACCTAACGTCAGGGATCATTTGTGATTGCACATACTAACCTTGAGGACCATAAGTGATACAAAAAAACATTAAGGATGCAATCTGATAGTTTCGTAAACTTTAGGGACGTTTTGTGATAATAAGCCTTTGTTTTATAGTTGTTTCCTTTTTATTTATATCATAGATCTGGGATATTTATACCATTTCAGGTCTACTACAGTTACTGTTAATAGTTTTTTCTTTTTATCCATACCATTGTTGGCTCACTTAGATATGGATTTTTTTTGTTTTGAAGGTGATTATCTGCTACTTAGGTCTGGAGTGTTTTTTTGTTTGTCTGCTCTTGAAATTGAAGACTCAAAGCGTGAGCTAAGGTTGAAGGTGTGACTTCTAGTTTTTTATTTTATTTTACTCTTTAGTTGTATTGAAATATTGTCTCCTACAATTTTAATTTGATTATATACTTTTTTGGGTGGTTGCACTGTAGCTATTAACAAAGAGCACGAATAATTATGCCTTTTACACTAAAGAGCACAAATAATATTGGTGCCCAAAGCAGAGTTCAATCTCTCACAATTGGATGCATAGATTCATGGCATTACATACAAACTGCAAATTAACAAATTAATCCAAAAACAAAATGCGAGAAATTAAAAAAGAAATTTAAACGAGTAGTGAGAAAATGCTTATAATATTATATATTGGATGTTGAACACAGCCACTCACAAGATCATCTTGCGAACAATTGAGTACTTTTCCACATCAATTTCATTTATCCCATTTATATTTTTGTCGATATTCTTTGTGGGGATAATTAAACAAGTTAACCCCATCATCTCTTGCTAACCACATACAATCATTAGCACTACAATCATTCAACAGACCTTTTTCATCGACTTTAAACGCATCAAAAGACTTATGTCCACCGTTCCACCGCAGGTTGCAAAAGAAAAGAGTTGTATCGAAAAAGTTGGTGCGAAACTTCCATTCAAATTCCTGGTTCACTGCAAGTTCATGGATTCCCAGATCGGTGTCTTTGGATTGACAATGAATTGTAAGAGTGTCTTTTGACAACCCGTTGATAACATGCACCCGGTACTTGTTGAAAAGTGAATGCGTGACTTGGGTTTGGCTGAGGAAGATAAGTAGGGCAAGTAAGAGCATGGAAATGTAGGATAGGCATGGCGCCCTCATTGGCTTCATTGTTTCTGTACTTGGTTGCTGTAAATTTAGTTGAATTTTTTTAAATTATGTATTTGGGTTTAAATAGCTATCATTTACTGATTAGTCCAACCTGTGGATAGGGTCAAATTCATTTCAATTCATTTACTTACCAAATAAAAAAAGTTTGCGTTCATTGTATTAGTTTTTTTTTTGGGGTCAATGTTCACTGTATTAGTTCATACCTATTACTGGGTGAAAGAAGATATGTAACTGAAACAGAAAATTTAATGTATTCGCTTGGTGCCAAAGAATAAGAATTAATGCCATTTGGCAATTTAGTTAAGAATTAATTCCTTATTTTACCAATATTAAGATGAAGTCAATTTTCCAATGGGGTTTAGCCGAGTGAAAAGCGGCCTCAATTTGCAAATGAATGGTCTCAAGTTCGAACCCCATGTCACCTTGATGAAAAAAAAAATCATGTCAAACAAAGTAGGGCAAATATTCAGTTATATATTCTTCTCCGATATAGAGGTATTTATAAGGAAGTACAACATTAAATAAAATAGGAAAAAAATCTAAATTACAATAGGAAAAAAATCTCAATTATAATAGGACTAGATAAATGGGTAAGTAACTAAAATCCTAACTAAGTAAGGAATTGCCAACAATTTGTATGCGTGAGAAACCCTCATACCCTTTATACTGTTATACATTACACTATGACTTGTAATAAAAAGAAAGAAAAAAGATGAAGATGAAGTTAATATGCAGATGAATCTCTTCCATATCAGTTTTGGATGATTGCTATGCAGGGGATTGAGCTTATCTTGCTGCTATTCTTTGTGTGTGAGCTAAAGGACATTTTTGAGTGCCATATTTTTGGTACCACTCTTTTGGCCTTTGCTTGTTGAGTGATTTGCCTTCACAAATTTAAAAATTGTACTGCTAGACTTGTATGATTGACATCTTAATTAGTAACTAATTGCACAGTTAAATTTGCAATACATAATATTCTTGTTTTCTACAATTTCTTCTTCTACTTTTCGCTTTCTATCGATCTGAGAAATTTGATTTCTCCCTAATGTTCTTGCTCCTTTGCATCCCAATTAGATCTCCCCACCCAGTATATTAGTTAGAATATCACTTTGTGAAAAGAAGAAAAAAAATTCCAAACTCTAACATTGGGTGCAAAGATTCATTCGGTCTTACACAAAAATTAACAAATTAGCAAAAATAAAATGTAAGATATAGCATCAAATGAAACAAGTTGTGAGAAAATGCTATAATAATTTCATAGATTGGATGTTGAGCACAGCAACTCACAAGATTATTTTCCTAGCGAAAATGTGACTACTCTTTTACATCAATAATTTCATTTTTCCCATTGATATTTTAGTCTATATTGTTTGTGCGGATAATTAAACAAGTAAACTCCATCATCTATTGCTCTCCACATACAGTCAGAAGAACTACAAGAATTCAGCAAAGCTTTCTCATCGACTAGAAATGCATCAAAAGTTTTATGTCCACCCTTCCACACCAGATTGCAAAAGTAAAGTGTTCTATCAAAAAAGTTGATGCGAAATTCCCATGAAAATTCCTGGTCCACTGCAAGTTCATGAACTCCAAGATCGTCGTCCTTGGATTTACAATGAGCTGTAAGAGTCTCATTCGTCAATCCGTTGATAATATGCACCCGGTACTTGTTGAAAAGTGAATAGGTGACTTGGGTTTGGCTCAGGAAGATAAGTAGGGCAAGTAAGAGCATACACTAGTAAAAAAAACCCCTTGCGCGACCAAATTTTGCGCGACGAAAAACTATTCGTCGCGCAAAGTGACTTTGCGCGACGAAACTTGAAACTTCGTCGCTCAAAGTCTTGCGCGACCAAATTTTGCGCGACGAAAAATAATTCGTCACTCAAAGTGACTTTGCGCGACGAAAAGTAAACTTCGTCGCGCAAAGTCCTTATAAAAATAAAAAAAATAAAAAAAATATTTTTTAAAAATTTTTCCATGACGTAATTCAAACATTTTGTCACCTAAACCAATTTATTTTTGTTTTTTATTTTGTATGCATAACACTTAAGAAATTAAGCGGTATATATATTTATTAAGTAACTTTAAATTTATTATTTTAGATCGGATCGGATTTTTATTAGAAAAATATATTCTTGTTGTTCGGATTTGGTTTTTGTTAGAAAATATATATTTTAAATTGACGATCGAATTATTTCATTGTATTCATATCGGGTCAAGGAGTGTAGCAGTAAAAAATCATCAAAATCGGAGTTAAAATAACCGTTAAATCTTGATTTTTCATTATAACCGTCGAAAAGTTTTATCCCTTACTTGATCTCTGAATGTTTATTTTTTTCGATTTCTGGCTATATGATCTCGAAGTATAAACAAACAAGTTTGATGGTTGGATCGTTGAAACTAGTTTTTTTGAATGCATATGCCATCAAAACAATATATTCACTAACAATTAAGAGTTTATTTATACTTTCGTTAAATATAACATAAGATTTTGTGGTATCCACTAGTGTAAATATTTTAAATTGGTATTCATACAGGGTCAAGGAGTGTAGCTGTAAAAAATATCAAAATCGGAGTTAAAGTAACCGTTAAATCGTGATTTTTTATTTATAACCGTTGAAAAGTTTTGTCCCGTTACTTAATCTCCGAATGTTTATTTTTTTCGATTTTTGGCGTATAAGATCTCGAAGTATAAACAAACAAGTTTGACAGTTGGATCGTTGAAACTAGTTTCGTAGAATGCGTATGCCATCAAAACAATATATTCAATAACAATTAAAAGTTTATTTATACTTTCGTTAAATATAACATAAGATTTTGTGGTATCCACTAGTGTAAATTTAAATTGAAGATCAAATTTAGTCATTGTATTCATACAAGGTCAAGGAGTATAGGTGTAAAAAGTTATCAAAATCGGAGTTAAAATAACCGTTAAATAGTGATTTTTTATTTACAACCATTGAAAAGTTTTGTCCCATTACTAGATCTCTGAATGTTTGTTTTTCTGCGATTTTTGGGGTATACGATCTTGAAGTATAAACAAAAAAGTTTGACGGTTGGATCGTTGAAACTAGTTTCGTATAATGCGTATGTCATCAAAACAATATATTCACTAACAATTAAGAGTTTATTTATACTTTTGTTAAATATAACATAAGATTTTGTGGTATCTACTAGTGTAAATATTTTAAATTGAAGATCAAATTTAGTCATTGTATTCATATAGGGTCAAGGAGTGTAGCTGTAAAAAATCATCAAAATCAAAGTTAAAATAACCGTTAAATCATGATTTTTCATTTATAACCGTCGAAAAGTTTTGTCCCGTTACTTGATCTATGAATGTTTATTTTTTCCGATTTTTGGCGTATATGATCTCGAAGTATAAAAAAACAAGTTTGACGGTTGGATTAAAAAAACAAGTTTGACGGTTGGATCGTTGAAACTAGTTTCGTAGAATGCATATGCCATCAAAACAATATATTCACTAACAATTAAGAGTTTATTTATACTTTCGTTAAATATAACATAACATTTTGTGGTATCCACTAGTGCAAATGTTTTAAATTGTAGATCAAATTCAGTCATTGTATTCATATAGGGTCAAGGAGTGTAGCTGTAAAAAAATCATCAAAATCGGAGTTAAAATAGCCGTTAAATCGTGATTTTTCATTTATAACTATCGAAAAGTTTTGTCCCGTTACTAGATCTCTGAATGTTTGTTTTTTTGTGATTTTTGGGGTATACGATCTTGAAGTATATACAAACAAGTCTTATGGTTAGATCGTTGAAGTGTGTGTGTGTGTGTGTGTGTGTATATATATTTATTTATTAAGTAGCTTTAAATTTTTTTATTTTGTACATATAACACTTAAGAAATTGAATAGTATATACATTTATTAAGTAGCTTTCACCTTAATTATATTTTAAATCATAAAATAAAATATTTTTATTTTTTTATTATTCATAACAATTATTTTTATAAATATTGTGCTACGAACCAATTTTTCGTCTCTCAAAAGTTTGTGCGACCAACAGTTCATCGTGCAAAACTCAAAAAATTTGGGCGAGTACCAAAAATGGGACGCGGGTTTTTAAAATTAAAAAAAAAAAAAAAACTTTAGACTTTGCGCGACCAATATTTTTTGTCGCGCAAAAATTTGGGCGGGTACCAAAAATGGGACACGGGAATTTTTTTTATATAATTGTTTTAGACTTTGCGCTACCAATATGTATTTTTCCTCGGGCAAAAATTTAAAGATTTTGGCGGGTACCAAAAATGGGATGCGGGAATTTTTTTTTAAAAAAATAATTTTTTTAGACTTTGCGCGACCAATATTACTATATTCGTCGCGCAAAACTTTGCGAGACCAATATGTTTCGTCGCGCAAAACTTTGCTCGACCAATATATATTTTTCGTCGCGCAAAAATTTGGGCGGGTACCAAAAATGGGACGCGGGAATTTTTTTATATAATTTTTTTAGACTTTGCGCGACCAATATGTATTTTTCGTCGCACAAAAATTAAAAAATTTTGGCGGGTACCAAAAATGGGATGCGGGAATTTTTTTTTTAAAAAATAATTTTTTAGACTTTGCGCGACCAATATTACTATATTCGTCGCGCAAAACTTTGCGAGACCAATATGTTTCGTCGCGCCAAACTCTGCGCGACCAATATATATTTTTCGTCGCGCAATAATTTGGGCGGGTACCAAAAATGGGACGCGGGAATTTTTTTTATATAATTGTTTTAGACTTTGCGCGACCAATATGTATTTTTCGTCGCACAAAAATTTAAAAATTTTGGCGGGTACCAAAAATGGGATGCGGGAAAATTTTTTTTCAAAAATAATTTTTTTAGACTTTGCACGACCAATATACCTATATTCGTCGCGCAAAACTTTGCGAGACCAATATGTTTCGTCGCGCAAAACTTTGCGCGACCAACAGTATTTTCGTGACGCAAAGTGATACGATTTTAAAAACCGAAATAACTCCTCCACCATTTTCTCAATTTCTTTCTCTACTCTTACCTCTCCTCTCTCTTTCCCTCTCCCCAAATCCCACCCTTTCTCTCACACTCACTCCTCTCACTTAATCTCTCATCTCTCTCTTCACTATCTCTCACTCACTCTCTCATCTATCTTTTCACTATCTCTCACTCTCTCATCTCTCTATCACTATCTTATCTAATTCTCTCACTTCTCCCTCTCATTCTCACTCACTCTCAATCTTGCCAAAAGGTATATTCTCTCCAAATTTTAAATTTTTTTCATTAATATGTGTTTTTTGGAGTTAGTTTTGAGTTTGTGTGGGGTTTGGGGTTGAGTAAAGGGGAGAGATTGGAGTTTAGGTTGGATTTGTGGTATAACAATTTTAGGGGAGATTATGCATTCTTTTTTTTGTTGTTGTTGTTATTTGACCATATTTATTTTTTTGTAGGTAATCATCGAGACTTTGATGGCTAAAGTTGAGGATTAGGAAGCTATCAAAACATATTATCCACCACTACCACCACAATATGCTTGTATTAGGATTTTATTATTTTACTTTGTTAATTCATGTGTACATTTTGAATATTATATATATATATATATAAATATTTATTGGATAATTTGATCACTATTTTTCATATGTAATTTTATTTTGAATATGTCAATTTAAATTAAAATAATTAAGAAAAATCTTACAATTAAATTAAATTTAAAAAGTAAAAATTTGAAAAAATTACTATAATTAAATTAATATCAATTTAAATTAAAGTGATTTAAAAAAAATCATACAATTAAATTATATTTAAAAAGTAAAAATTTTGAATAAATTAATATTAAAGAAATAATAATAAAAAGTAAAAATTAGTTTATTTTAATTAAAAAATTTAAAACACAAAAAAATATTTCGTCGCGCAAATATTTGCGCGACGTTAGTGTTTGTCGCGCAAAACTCTAAAAATGTGGGCGGGTACCAAAAATGGAACGCGGGAATTTTTTATTTTTTAAATTTTTTTGAGACTTTGCACGACCAATGTTTTTTGTCTCGCAAAACTTTGCGAGACGAATATTTTTCGTCGCGCAAACCTTTGCGCGACCAATGTGTTTCGTCGCTCAAACCTTTGCGCGACCAATGTGTTTCGTCACGCAAAGTTTTGCGGGACCAATATGTTTTCGTCGCGCAAAGTTGCTTTGCGCGACCAATATTTTTTCGTCGCTCAAAGTCACTTTGCGCGACCAATGAAAAAACTTCGTCGCGCAAAGTCTTTCTTCACGATCTTTGCGCGACGAAGTTTTTGTCGCGTGAAAATTTGTGCGACTACAATGTATTTTGCGCGACGAAATTATCTTCGTCGCGCAAAGTGTAAAATGTAGTAGTGATAGAAATGGAGGATAGGGATGGTTTCATTGGATTCATCGTTTCTGTACTTGATTGCTGTAAATTTGGTTGAATATTTCTGATTACATGTCCAGGGGTTTAAATAGCCATAATTACTAGACATAGTCCAACCTTTTTATTATTATTATTATTATTTTTCTTATATTGCTTGGTGCCAAATAATGGAAATTAATGCATGAGTTATGGAAAAATAGTATCTCTTACACTTGAAGGGCATGCAAGGTCCAAAGGGTGCTAATGGATGCCATGAGGCATGCATGCAATCAAAATTCAAAGACTGCATTGATTGCTCAAGCGTCTTAGTTCCTTAAAATTAAGAAATTCCTATAATTTACAATAATATTTGAGACACCAATTGTATTTTTTTTATAAAAAATCTCGACCGATAAAATAATATTTCATTTATTCATATATTTGTAAAATACAAGTAAATTCACAAACACTAAATATAGAATCTCGGGGATGTTATATGTTTACATAAGTTGTTGCTCAACATCTAGTATTGTTTTTGAATTATCAAGATATATAGGGAAATTTGTTATTTTGTCATATTTATTTTATGTTTCTGGATAAGAATTATTAGGTTATTATTAAGGTGCCTCAGGAAATGGAAATTTCAAATTGAATGCGACATGTCTTATTCTCTATGTCTCTCCTTCTCTCTCTATCTACCATAATTATACCGACTTTTCAACTTTGTATTCAACTAATTTCTTCATTTTAAAATTAAAAATAAGAAGTCATCAATATGGTCTAGCCTAGTGTAAAATAGTTTTGTTGATCAGTTTAGAGATTTTTGTAGAAATGTCACTTGAACTTATCATTTTCAATTTTTCAAAATCCATGATTTATCATCTGACTTAAACATCATTCAATTTTCCTTCCATTTAAAAGGGTATTTCAGTCTTTCCATTTAAAAGAATATTTTAAAATGAAAAAATCATTATATAAAAAATTGTATTTTAAAAAAAAAATCTCACCTTCCTCCATCCCAAGTGCTCCACCGGCGGCTCCGACCAACCCCACCCACCTTGAAATTCATCCTTCCTTCCCTCTTCACAGTCCCTTCCTCCATTCTCCACCCCTTCCTCGTTCTCTCTCTACCATGGAACACCTATCCTCCCCACACAAATTCCCTCAGCCCACCCAGACTGAGTCCACCTTTTTCTTCTTCTTTTTTCTTTTTGGTATTTTTCCTGGTGATGTGTTTTTGGGAAGGGGGTTGGGGTGGGGGAGAAAAGGAGAGAGATGTCTCCTTTTTCTCTCTTTTTTCCCTTGAAAATGGAAAGACTAAAATACCCTTAAAATGGATGGAAAATTGGATGGTGTTAAAGCCATATGACAAACCATGGGTTTTGACAAATTAAGGTGAGATTTCTCTTAAATTTTTTTTTAAATTGACAAATTGAAACTGATGTATAAGTTCATGTGACATTTCTATAAAAATCCCATCACTTTAAGTAATTATCAAACCATATGCCCAACTTCAGTTTATTTTCCAATATATAACCAATTTAAACTCGTCCAAATTTCAATTTAGATTCGAATTGGGTCAGCGTGAGCTTGTCAAAATTGCAAACCAATTTCACATAATTTATTGGTCTGAAATTCTTTATTGCATATGGGTAGTGATTTGACATCTTCCTTTACAACTCCTTGGATCATAACTACATGTAGGAAGTGCAACTCCTTGGATCATCATCTTAATTAATTAATTAATTACCACCCTGGTTCCCATTGATGCTGAAGCTCGTCACGGCCTTCAGGAGTGTTTCTGATATAAATCCCATCATCTTTAGCAACCCAAAAGCACTCTTTCCAGTTGCATCTGTAGTGAAGCCAACTGCTCTTAGACTCATCCTCATGCCAAAACACCTGAAAATTAGCGTGTTGATGGTTGTTGTGGATGTTGCACCAGAAAAGCGTTGTTCCACCGAAGTTCTCTTTGAAACTCCAGTTGAACTCATTCCCGGGCAGAACGTCACGGATTCCCAGATCGTCGTCCTTGGATTTACAATGAGCTACCAACGTTTTTGAAGCCCCCATTTGATTAACAACATGAACAACCCATTTATTTATCGGATAACCCAAGTTGGTCTGATTAGCTGAGTTTGCATGATATGGAAGAGCCAAGGCTGCTAAAAATATTGCAGCAAACACAAAGAAAACCACGTAATTGGGTTTGAAGCTGAAAGGAAATATAGTCATTGTTTTATCTCTGGTTTTGAGCTGCAAACTTAGTTTTCTTGTTGGTTTATATATAGGTAGCCAAACTTGGGTATTTATTAATCATTAATGGAAGTTTGTACTATTCATTTAATTATTTGAGGAGTTATCTGCCTCTTTCTTTTTGTTTTTTGATTTTTTAAAGATTTTTTTTAAACTCACACACACGATATGGATGTTAAGACTCGAACCCAGAATTTTATTTGGAAAATAATTACTCCAAACTACTACACTAGTGAGTCGTTTGCAACTTATCTGCCTCTTTTGTGAGTTTTCACACATGCATGTAGAGAAAACGAGGAGTTACATTGGCAACTCCCATAAACTTTTTGTTGCACTCCATTTTTCATTCTTCAAATTTGGCGACCACTTTTCTCACTCTTCTATTAACTCAAATTTCATTTTTTAGTGAAATTAAATATATGGCTGTAAATGCAAATAAAGGAATAAATTAATCTAAAATCAAATGTAAGATGGCTAGGTAGTGATAAAATGCTAACGTTGTTATTTTCACCATTGTCTTATATTTTCTTTTTTATTTTATTTAAAAAAAATTTAAGATAAAATTATCCTTTTATAAAATGACTTCCAAGGACTCAGGGAAGCATGAACCTTTGTCTTCTTCTCCTTCAAATCCAGATAACTATGAACACCAACCCCGCTATACAACTCTTTGTGCCGAGCTCACATGCAAGTAGCTTCGTCTACGAAAAATGTTTGCATAAAAAAAGGATTTATGGAATGCTTTGTTGATAGATATCCATAAATCCTTAGGTCTTAGATAGCAATGGATGAACCTTTGTTTAAGATGGGCACACCCGCTTTTAGTGGAAAAATTAGGATTTCACATTAGAGGGAGCCTTCACAAAATTATAAAAAATAATTAGTGGGTTCTCATTTTATTAGGGCTCAAGCGCTAACCAGTTAATTAGTTAATATACATTAACTACTCATTTTGGCCCACTTCATACTATCATTTCATATTGATTGATAATATATACATTCATTATAATCATAGTTCTTATGAATTCAAATGTTAAAATGGTTGAAGATTAATCTCATCATCTACACTATTCAAACTAAAAAGAAATACAAAAAATGTCCATAAATCCTAATGTTAAACAAAAGAGGAAGAGAAAGATTTTTTATTTATTTTAAAATTGAGAGTTTTTAGTGCAAATATATCATAAACTAATCTTGATTTAAGGGAAAGCACTAGACGGGTGATTTTAAGAAGTTTTCAAGAAATTAATCATAAAACGAGAAATTCATGTCTGGGTGCATTTTAGACTACATGAAAATAAATTTAGTTTAAAAAAAAGACCATATGAAAGAAATAAACTTTGTATAAAATAGGAACACTTGGAGATAAATTGAAGATTTTGCTGTGTTAATTTTCATAGAAGTGTTTTATAAAATTTCTATATAAAAGTATGAACATATATAGAACTGAACTTTCTTTTGGTTGTGAAAATATAAGTGATTAAACATTACGATTTTAGGAATAATGGTGAGTGGGAGGTACGGTACATGTACATGTGTGGGGAAATAAAACGGGCACTCTAAAATGCTTATATACCTTGGCGAATTAATAGCATTATGGATGGAAATAAATTTTGTTTGGAAGGAAATCCCGAGAGCCATCTTGACTATTTTTGCTAATGCTCAGAAAATTCGTGACTATTTCTTTCTTATCAACAAAAGTCTCTAATGTTTCGTGTATGAGAATTATCTGGTTATTAAAAATGTGTTAATGAGGAAAATTGTCACCGAAACTCAGGAAAATGCTACCATAATACATGTAACACTTTCACATAATTTTCTGGGCTGTATTCTTTATTGCATCAGTACTGGAAACTGGACACCCTAATTCCTTTTACAATCACATAGTTGTTGCCATGATCATCAAGCGTCACCTACACCTCCCATTTATGAGAAAACTCATCACGATTTTCAGGAATAATCTTTATGTAAATCCCATCATCTTTCGCAATCCAAATGCAATCTTTCCAATTGCATCTATACTGAAGCCAACTATGGTCACCCTCCACCCAAAACACATCCAATGCTGCATGCTTCTGGTCCGTGCTCATGTAGCACCAATACAACGTCGTTCCAAAGAAATTCTCTTTGAAACTCCAATTGAACTCAGTCCCCGGTGCAAGGTTTCGCTCGCCTAGATCGTCGTCTTTGGATTTACAATGCGCAAACAATGTTTTTCCGGCGCTCAAGTTGTTAACCACGTGCACATGCCATGTATTATAACGAATTCCCACAGGGCTTCCAAGACATGGGGCACTGAGGGCTAATATTGCTACACAGACGAAGAAAACCACATATCCTTTGAAAGCTCTCATTGTTTTGTGTTCTGTATGTAACGTTAAGGTCATTTTCTTCTTGTTTTATATTGCCAAATTGATCTGGTTATGGAACTTTGGATTATATCCATATAACTCTTTTCCAAGTTTGCATATTTTCATAAACGGAAAGCATATTAATGACGTTCGACTATAGATTCATTGAATTAACTAAGGAATTATCTGCCTCTCTTTCCTATCCATAAGGTTTTTTTGCCATCCTTTTTTTTTTCTTTCCTATTTTCTAAAATTATGAAATACTTTGAAGCTTAAAGACGATCAATTTATGGCTATGCGTGGAAGTACACTTGTGCACCTGATGTTGTCGGTAGAGTCCTTCGTATTCGTAATAACGTTGTGTGGTTATCTGTATTTGTATTGATTCACTGACAACTTTTATGCTTATAAATGCATGTTATCGTTTTTATCTCAAAACAAAATTATATTTGGTAGCATCTTATTTAATTGAATAAAATTCAATTCATTGTATTGTATCGATGATGTGGTCCTTATTGCTTTTTGGATACAAATTAAATACAACAAAAGAGGATAAGCACGAAAGAATAATTAACAAAGATTTTTTATTAAAAAAAACGAAAATTATATTTTAAAGAAGATGCATATACAACCTCAATTATTAATAAACATTAAAATTCTAAATAAATTGGACTGTATATTGAAATCTTGATTATTATCATCGCCATCCATCTTCCCATTTCTTGGCAAACACATCATAATCGTTTGGGAAATCTTTTATGTAAACCCCATCATCTTTTGCTATATAAATACAGTTCTTCCAATTGCATTTCTGAAAGAGATAGATGTCTTGCCAAAAGACTTTTAGGGCAGCATGGGCGTTGGCCTTGCTTATGTAGCACCAAAAAAGAGTTGAGTGGACGAAGTTTGTTCTGAAACTCCATGTCGTATTTGCCCCTTGCGGCAGATTTTGAATGCCCAAATCATTGTCTTTGGATTTACAGTGGACCGACATAGTCCGGTTGTCGTTCAATCCATTGACGACGTAGACATGCCATTTTGTGAATTCTGGAAACACTTCGCTATTAGATGAAGGAGAGCACCAGATGGGGCTTATTGCTATTGCAAAAGCAAGAACAAGTAGGTGGGTTTTGGTGATCGGGCTCATTCTCGTGGCTATTTTTCTTTCCATTTTGCTCCAAGTTTTCGTTCATTATGTAGTTGGAATTTTAACTAATATATGATGGCGTGGGAAGGTTGGTATTTATGTTTTGACACGCACAACATGAAAATTATGACGATCCACAAGCACATTTGACTTGAGATTTAATGAGATATTAATTCATAAGAAAGGCCTTGGGAAATCGATTGCATGCACAATATTGGGAAATAATAACGCTAAAAATAAATCTAATGGATAAGCGTGTTTATATCATAAGAAAATAAGAGTTGATTAGTGTTAATAAGTTATTATCAGAAACTGATCGAGTTGATGAGTGTTACTAAAATATGAATGAATATTGCAATATCAACACAATCATTGCCATAGTCCAAATTTTCTAATATGCGTCGAGATACGAATAATGTAATTGGAGTCGGGTATTATGTCTTCCCTTTCAATTTCTAGTATTCAATAAAGCTTTCCCTTCTTTTTCCCATTTTTTTTGCTCTTTTCATTCATTATATACTTGGAATTTTAACTAATATGATGGCGTGGGAAATGTTGGTATTTATGTTTTGGCACGCACAACATGAAAATTATAACAATCCAAAAGCACATTTGACTTGAGATTTAATGAGACGTTAATTCATAAGAAACACCTTGTGAAATCAATTGCATGCACAATATTGAGAAATAATAACGCTAAAAATAAATCTGATGGAGATGCGTGTTTATATAATCAGAAAATAAGAGTTGATGAGTGTTGAGAAATTATAATCAGAAACTAATAGTTGATGAGTAATACTAAAGTATCAATGAATATTGCAATATCAACACAATCATCGTCATAGTCCAAGTTTTCTGATATTCGTGGAGAGATAGAATAATGTAATTGTTGTCAGGTATTATGTCTTTTTTTTCGATTTATAGTATTTAATAAAGTTTTTCCTTGTACAGTCAAGATTTCTTTAAAAAACAAAAAAAATTTCTTTTACATCGCAAGTCATTCAATAAGGACATAGGGTGCGTGATATTTGATATCTTGTACGTCGTCGTCTGGTGAGATCTAACTTATGTCGCATTTAGATGAGGTGCGAATGTGATATCCTAAGTTCACACCCTATGTATTATAAGAAACAAAAAAGAAAAGTTGTTCAATTTCTTACCATATATTATATTTGACATGTATTGTTGCAAAGATTAATAAATTTGTGTGACAAGAAGAGTATGGCAAGATTAATAAACAATTCTTAAATCTATAAACATAAATATAAATATGATATTATAGGGATGGTTAAAACGAAATCTTCTTGTACTTGTAATTGGCACAGGGGGCTAGCTATTGAATTTGATATCTTGAAAAGCATCTAAACTAAGTATGAGCCCAGCGTACGTATTTGTTTTGGGGAATGTCTAGCAAATATTCCGTGTCGTCCCTGACATCCCATTTGCACTCTCTGAAATCGCACTTTTTGAGAAAATCATAGTCACACTTGAACAATTGGGAGGTGCCAAGAGGAGCATCTTGTGTTGCTAAACGGCAATCCCATGTTGTTGTGCCCAAAATGTCTGTGTGGAAACTAAAGCTGTAAGTCTCTCCCTTTCGGAGCCAATGCCTGCCCAAATCATCGTCAAATGATGTGCAATTCACCTCCAACTTGATGTTCCCGCTAAATCCGTTTCGAATGCTGACTTTGAAGTCACCAAAATAATAAGGAAAGTTAGCGTTGCATTGAGCAGCCATGGCTAACAGCATCGTTACAAGTAAGAAAATCGCGTTTCTCGACATGGTGCTCATGGTTTGGTTTGATTTGATATGGCCTATTCTTTCTTATTATAGCTTTTATAGGCGGATGATGAGTGTTTATATACGTTCAGTAAGAGATTAGTGTAACATCTGGAAATTAAACTTAATTGTGTGCAGTTTGTGACATAATTAGTCTCAGGTAATTATAAGTAGTAACAGTAAGTAATAAACTTTTTGATAATCACAAACGTATTGAGGAAAGTTGGACATGGACTTATAAATTTGACCCAATTTGTTTTTCCCTTGTGGATATGCTCTTACTGATGAAGCTAGCCTGTAGAAAGAACCCTATCTTCAAGTGCTTGTCCCAGATCAATTGCCCAACAAAAAGTGCTTTTTGAGCCTATATTAAACAAAATATTCATGACCTTATCCTTATGTGGTCACGCATCTCTTAAATTAAAAGTTTCAAGAGAAAGGGAGAATAGTATTTATTTATTACACTAATGGGTTGATAATTGATACATTTTTGTTTAAATGAAGACAGATTTAAGGAAACAAAAAACATGGGCCCATGGAATGCTTTTTGTGCTATCATGAAGGAAACATGTATATCTTATATACGCGCTCAATCTCTCAACTACATCTACATGCATGTTCTTTTACTGCACATAGCTTCTCAACTAAAAAAAGAAAAAAAGAAAAAAATCACAACCAAAACACTTGGGAGATCCACATGGCCACTTACGAAGAAAACCTTAGTTGCAGCGGGGATATTACTGTTTTGCTATCTTCGGCTAATATACTTTGTAGAAGTGTTATCACGTGTGTCATAACGTTACTAACTGAAATAATAAAATAATAATATCCCCATTTCATGTTAGTCTTTCTCCTAACTTTGGCCATGCATTATAGTAGAAGCAGAAGGTGGTTGTTTGCTGTAGAGGGTGGATGCTTTTCTGGTTACTAATTCAATTCACTCAATAAATTGAGCTGCCATCCAAGCTAACACTTGGGTCACCTCATTTATGGTTTTATATATTTTTAAATATAAAAAAATTGACCAGACGTATTAAATTTTTCACACATTATGTGTTCAGTCTCGATCTTTACTGAGTTCCACACATTTTTGTCAGGTGACAGAGAGATGGAGAGTTATTGCTCACTGATGCTCCAGACTCAAACCCAGCATTGCAACACATAAACTCATTCATGGCCTAGAGCTCTTTCAATCGACCAAGTTAATGCTAGGTTGGTCAAGTGGGTGATTTTGCTTTGAGGAATTGATGGCAGGCAAGATTGCCACAATCAAAAGTAGACGTACGAGAAATGCTGCATTTTTCTGGAACAATTTATCATTCATTTATTGTAGCAAGAAAAATAGAAGAAGAAATAATGTACATTTCTTGGTCAAGTTAATGATGTTCTCATTTTTTAATAAGGAAAAAAAAGGACGCAACACGAGAACTTCCTAAGAGGGTAAATGACTTTTTTGGTGATGGGTCTAATGATCATGACCTTCATGACTACGATTGCTTCCATTATTAAATATTTATTCAGACGAATTCTCGGAATGTTTTTTCTTTCTTTTCTTTCTGGGAGAACTTTTGTTAGAACAGAAACATTTACTGGTTTAATACTAAAGATAAAGATCAAACATTTTCTTGATATAATATTAAAAAGGCACAAGGAAACATTTTCTTGATATAATATTGTTTGACTGACTAGTAACTAGGATTAGGAAGACACAAACGAAATATTTAAGAAAATACCCTCAGCTCATGAGTGATGACCTCACAGAACTAAACTGCTAAACACTTCAACAGCTAAACTTCAACATATTAATCCCATAAAGAGGTAAACACACAACACAATCAATCCCATATTTGAACTACATCTTCAAGGGTAGGGAAGAACACCACTTCCACCACCGACACCGCCACCAACGCCGCCACCAGCACCGCCTACTCCACCAAGACCCCCCAAGCCTCCGGTGCCGCCTCCTAAGCCTCCTAGACCACCCAAGCCTCCGGTGCCGCCTCCTAAGCCCCCTAGACCACCCAAGCCTCCGGTGCCGCCGCCTAAACCACCAAGACCACCCAAGCCGCCTGCACCACCCAAGTCACCGATTCCACCACTACCACCACCAAGCCCGGCAACTCCGCCTATCCCAGTGCCTCCACCAAGTCCGCCGCCAAGATCACCACCAACACCAGCCCCTGCTCCAGCAAATGGAAGCCCATTGCTGCCAATACCAGAGAAGCCACCAACGCCACCGAGGAAGTTCTTTTGGTCTTTGAAACCAGCGTCATTCGCTGTAGGCACGTTTCTAGCTGTAGTGTGAGCTACAACTAGAGCAAGAACCAGCACAATGCACCACCTTGCCATCTCTCTGTTTCTTCTCTCTCTGCTCTCTTTGTTTTTTCAGTACTTGTGGTCTCTTTAGGTCACTTGGTTTGTGGAGAAGGGTTTGAGGGTTTGCTTATAAAGGCAAAAACAGCGGTGAGGGGCAGTTGGGTGTAGTAAATAAGGTTAAATGCCGGCTTTGGTAGCTAGCTTTCTAAAGCTGTCTAATATTTCCCAGGCTCATCACTGTTTATGATTTACTTTAGCTAGAGCCTTCATTAGCTTAAGCCTAAAAGTGCTTTTTTTAAAAGTTCACAAGAAAATCAACAAACCGCAATATATTTCGAACAAAAATCGGTTCCAATTGTTGCCAGCAAGACTAATGGCATGCGTTGAAGGCTAGCTCTAGCTGTTTGAATTTTCATCAAAACAGAGCAAACAGAGTAGCAGCTTCTACTCCAGCATGTGACCGTGGACATATAATATTGCTTGTTCAGATTCAATCAGATGATGACACGTGTACATCTGATACAAAGACAGCTAGCTGACTGACAAGGGCCAAGTCTGGACTGACCGCTATAAATAAATAAACAATTCATTGACCACCACATTCATCATATATATGGCTTGGGTTTGAAGTTAGAAGAATGCATTGCCAGAACTCAGAGTCAGAGTGCAGATTTTCTGTCAATTTTTACTTTATCTTCCCAACTGTTTTTGTATTCTTTGAATTTCAACCATTAACCATACATTCTAAACCAACCTCCACATTCTAAATTGGAATTTTTTTTTTCAAATCTTTTTTGCCAAATTAGGAGGGAGAGGGGGGAAAATTCACACACGGGTAGGGGGGAAAATTCACACACGGGTATCGTGGGGGCTTGAACCTAAGACTACTTGGGAGTACAAAAAAGGCATGAGCAAATCCAACTCATACCCTATTGATATTTTAATTTGGTATTTAGGCAAGTTTGGATATTGTCTATGGACTTTTAAAACCTTACCATATAATATAGGAAAAGAAACGCTCCAAAAGCAACAAAATCTGATATCAATGTAGGAAAGTCTCTATATATCGCCTTTTAGACTGTCGCTTGTATAAATAAAAACATACAAATTATTTCATTTTTCATCAACAAAGGAATTAGAGATGGCCGCTGGCAAGCTTTCTCCTGCGGTTCAGAACTTGGTTGGCTTTCTCTGCATCGCTTTGCTTTTGGCTTCAGGTAATTAGGCTCCTCAAATCTCTTATGAACTACTTAATTAATAAGAATCATGTATCTAATGCACACTAATTTTCTAGGCTACTTAAAATTAATGCTGTAATTTTTGACTTAATTTTGAATGGATTAATAGTGGCAGGGCCAGCAGGGGCAATAAGAGCACCAGTTGTTTGCCTGGGACCATGTTCAGACTTCAAAGACTGCAATGGGGCTTGCATAGTCAAGCAGCATCCCAAGGGGGGCGCCTGTATGGGATTTGGGACTGAACCTCCGACTTGCTGCTGTAATACTAATGTTTAGGTTTTAATTTACAAATAAATTATTAGGTTCATCAAATTTACCCAATTGCATGCAGCTCTGTAAGTTGTGACCTTCAAAATTTTGAATTAATAAACTTTGGGAACCTTACTACAACTGGACTAGTACCATGTCCACTATTCTAGAAGGTTTCTTTTAATTTGCTGCTTTTTTATTTATTTACAAGACATTTGATATTTGAGGGATTTCTCGATTGAAAGATACATTATATATGGGGAGATTCAGTTTTGATTTTTCTTTAGTTATAAATCATGCTAGGAATGGAAAATTTTATTTGTAAACCAGAACCAACAAAAGTCATCACATAATTATATAGTATCTCAGAGTATGAAATTAATTGTTTGACAGAAATCCACTTAAAAAAAAGAAAAGTACTACCAAATGGTTAAACACTGCATAATTTGTTTGGCTAAACACTAATTAAGTTGTAAGAAAACCACTGCCAAGTCTTGATCATCCAAAAGAGGCAGCTCTCTGCATAATGTCCTCATTCTGGATGATTGTTCTGTCCAGCCCCTTTTGTGATCCAGAAGAAATCACCACATCAAGCTTTTCAGGATCAGATAACAGTGCAGTGCCCTTCAAGAAATAAACTATGATTAAGCAACCAGTCATTGAAAAAGAAAATAATGTCATATGATGTAGAGAGAGTAGAAATATAAACCTTGATCAAGCCTGAGAAATCCTTTGAGCAGCTCTCAGGAGGAGCAGGCAACAACTTTGGTGCAGGCTTTTCCAACCCCACCTTTTTGTGATTCAAATCCAATCACCACATCAAACTTTCCAGGACCAGATGAAGATGCAATGTCCTTTAAGAAATAAATGATAAAGGAACTAGTCAATACAAAATAAATAAAAGGATGCAATTTGAAGAAGCTAGCAGAGAATTAATATATAGAAACCTTGGTCGAGCCTGAGAAATTTTTTGAACACCACTCAGGAGCAGTAGCAGCAGCAGCCACAGCCCCATGCGCACTGGTGCAGGCCTTTTTGTTAGAGTTTTGTGAAGAATAGTGGAGAGAGAGCAAAGAGAATACACTAAGAATCGATTCAACAGAAACTTTTGTATTCAAATGCTCTAATCTAAAAAGAGCAGACTCTGTGTGTGCTATATGTTCGTTAGAAAGACCAGCTGGATACAATTACATGCTTTGTATCACAGCCCTTCATCTACAACTGCTTTCTAGAAACATTACACTTGGCTTGTACAGCCTTTCACTACTCAAGCCTAACACCTGTCATTTTAGTGACTAAGTGAATACACCATTAGCTAAATAGGCTTAGTTACACTTTCTATCAGCTGACTATTTATATTTCAACACTCCCCTTTAAGTTGTGAGCTGATTTCACACCAAGCTGCTCTCTAAGATAGCAGAAACGATCTTTAGCTAGAGCCTTTGTAAAAATGTCTGCTAGCTGCTCATTCGTAGGACAATAGATTAAATCCACAATTCCTTCTTGCAAAGCATCTTTAATAAAATGGTACCTTCGATCAATATGCTTGGTTTTTTGGTGGAACACAGGGTTCTTTGTAATGGCAATAGCTGAGATGCTATCACAGTGCAGTGGTATGGCCTCTGTTTGAAATTCTCCGAAATCTTCCAAAACGAATCTCAACCAAATAGCTTGTGTTGTTGCTTCAGAGGCACTAATGTATTCTGCCTCTGCAGTAGAGAGTGCAACGCAGTTCTGTTTGACTGAAGCCCAAGCAAACACTCCACTTCCAAAAGAAAATGCATATCCAGAAGTGCTCTTGCTATCATCCACTGAGCCACTCCAGTCACTGTCACAATAGCCAATTAGAACTGCCTCTTTTCCCTTCACATACTCCAGACCATAGTCAAGTGTTCCTTTCACATATCTAAGAACCCGTTTTGCTGTTCCAAGATGTTTGGTGGTGGGGCAGTGCATAAACCTTGCAAGCAAGCTAGTTGCAAACATAATATCAGGTCTTGTAGCTGTGAGATACAGCAGACTTCCAACGATCTTTCTATATTGCTCCTCATTTGTGGAACCACTTCCATCATCCTTACTTAATTTTTCAATTGGAACAAGAGGGATAGCCACAGGTTTACAGTCACTTAGGCCAAATCTGCTTAACAGGGTTGATGCATACTTTCTTTGACGAAGGAAGATGCTAGTTGGTGTTTGAATTACTCCCATCCCCAAAAAATGGTGCAAGAGTCCCAAATCTGTCATCTCATATTTCTCCATCATATCTTGCTTGAATTCTTCCAACATTGCTTGGTTATTTCCAGTGTAGACTATGTCATCTACATAGATAGACACTATCAAGATGTTTGCTTCACCTCTAGTCTTGACATAAAGGGTAGCCTCACTTTGACTCTTTGTGAAACCACACTCAGCAAAATAACCATCAATTTCACTATACCAAGCTCTTGGCGCCTGTTTCAAGCCATATAGAGCTTTGTGCAGCTTGTAAACCTTGCTTTCACTCCCCTTCACCACAAAACCCTCCGGCTGATCTATATATACTTCTTCTTCTAGGATACCATTTAGAAAAGCTGACTTGACATCTAATTGGTACAGCTTCCAACTCTTCTGTGCTGCTAATGCAATTAGAGTTCGGATTGTGTCTAATCTAGCCACAGGTGCAAATGTTTCATTGTAGTCTACCCCAGGTTTCTGAGAGTATCCTTTAGCCACTAACCTTGCCTTATTCTTCTGCACTGAGCCGTCCAGATTTAACTTGGTTTTAAACACCCATTTAACTCCAATAACTGGTTTTTCTGTAGGTCTGTCAACAAGCTCCCATGTAGCATTCTTCTCTATCATTGACAACTCATCTTTCATTGCCTTTATCCATGACTCATCCTTTACAGCTTCATCAAACTTCTTAGGCTCCATAATGCACAGATTGCATTTTGCTAAAATATCATCCAGCTTTCTCCATTTCAATGGAGTATGATCAAAACTTTGAGTGTCTTCTACTCTGCTGCCTATTTTATTTGATTCTCCTTGTGAAACACTTTCTCCTGACATGAAACCATGATTTTGATTTCCTACAGGTGTTTCAAATGGTGTTGCTTCAAAATTCCTAAGCTGCTCTTCATAGTTCATCACTTGCACTTGATTCTCAGCCACTTCCTTCCAATTCCAGATTGCTTCTTCATCAAATACAACATCTCTTGACAATAAGAGCTTCCTAGTGGTAGGATCAAAAACTCTATAACCTTTTTCACAAGTAGCATAACCAACAAACACTCCCTTTGTGCTCTTGGCATCCAATTTCTGTCTCCCTTCAGCTGGTTTATGTACAAAGCAGACGCTGCCAAACACTTTTAAATGAGCAACACCTGGTTTCCTTGTACTGTAAGATTCAAAAGGAGTTTTGTTTCTGAGTGCCTTGGTAGGACATCTATTCAATATGTACACGGCAGTGTGTACAGCTTCTGTCCATAGATAGTAGGGTAGCTCCTTCTCATGTAACATAGCCTTTGCCATTTCTACCACCGTCCTATTCTTCCTTTCTACCACTCCATTCTGTTGTGGAGTATACGCCATAGAAAACTGCCTTTGAATTCCTACCTCTTCACACAGCTTATCTAATTCACTTGATGTAAACTCTCCTCCTTTATCACTTTTTACACATTTTACTTTAAAACCACTCTGCAGCTCTACCATAGACTTAAACTTTCTAAAGCAATTTAGTGAATCAGACTTGTATCTAAGGAAATAGACCCAAATCATTCTTGTGCAGTCATCTATGAGAAGCATGAAGTATTTGTTACCTGCAAGTGACTCATTTTGCATAGGCCCACACAAGTCCATGTGTATTAACTCAAGAGGAGTACTTGTCCTCCATGCTTGGTTCTTTGGAAACCATTCTCTATGTTGTTTCCCAAACTGACAGCCTTCACAGACTCCATTTGCAGCTTCCAGATGCGGCAGACCATGCACCATCTCCTTTTCCTTGAGCTGGTTTAGCCCATTTAGATGTAAATGCCCCATTCTTTTGTGCCAAATCCAGGTAGATGGAGACACACTAGCTCTTAGTGCAATAAAGTCATTTGAAGACAGTGACAATGGATAGCATCTGTTCTTTCTCATTGCCACCTTCATGACAAGATTATTCAGTGAATAATCATCAAAAATATTGCACATGCTGCTTCCAAACACCAAATGATAACCATGTTCATCCATTTGGCCTACACTCAACAAATTTTCTTTCAAACCAGGCAAATACATGACTTCTTTGATATATTTTGTACCAGACCCTGTGTCAAGTACTAAAGTCCCCATACCAATTATACCTACAAGCTCCCCTGTTGGCATTTGCACCTTGCCTGTGACATTTGTGTTTATGTCAATTAGCAGCTCCTTGTTCCCAGTCATATGGCTACTACAACCACTGTCTATATACCACTCTCCATTTTCACTCTTCTCTGAGATTGCACAGCTTGCATAAAACAAATTTCCCTTTACTTCTACTTGGCTTGCATTATTTGCTTTATGCACTCCTTTGTTTGCAGTACAGTCCCTAGCCCAATGTCTAAATCTATCACACTTACAGCACTTAGATTGACCCTTATATCGACATTCTCCAAAATGAAATTTAGAGCATACTTTGCATTGAGGCTTCACTCCATCTTGATGCACATATTGTGATCCATTTGCGTTCTGTGCAGCACCAGCTTGTTGTGGCTTAGGTCTAGACTCCCATGGTTTGTTGTTAGACTTCCAATTTTTCTGAGACTTAGCAGAGCTAGTTTGAGTACTATTCTTGTTCTGCCCTTGTGTATTGACTGAGAAAGAGCCAAATGCCTTCTCAGCTGTGTGCACATTATGCATGTCAAAGCTTGGCTCTACAAAATTGCAATGACCTCTTGCAATTCAATAGTCTCCAAACTCTTTGTATTTTCAATCACCAAGCAGATAGGATCATATACTTTACTAAGACTGATTAACACTTTCTGAACTAGCCTCTCATTTGGTAGCACTTCTCCAAATGTCTTCATTTGATTTATCAATTCATTCAACCGGGTGAGATATGCAGTTAGAGGTTCATTCTCACGCATTCTCATATATTCAAATTCTCTTCTGAGATTCTGAAGTTTCACTGACCTGACCTGATCACCACCGTGATATTCAGTATAGAGCATATTCCACGCCATTTTGGCTGAGTCGGCGTTGGCAATTCGAGGAAAGATCTGGTTAGAAACTGCATTCTGTATAATGCCCAGAGCCTTCGCGTCCTTCATGAGCACAACGATCATCTCTGCATCAGCTTCTTCTTCAGATGACTCTTCAGCTTTCTTCTTCATCTTCGAATCAGAGGTTGGAATCCCTTTTTCTACCAGACTCCATAGTCCAAGAGATTTGAAAACCGTTACCATCTTAATCCTCCAAAACTCGTAGTTCTCACCGGAGAAAATTGGCGTTCTCACCTCCGAGCCTTCAGACCCAGACATCTTTTGGTTCAAATCAATTTACTTCTCTTCTCAGATGCTTAAACAGAGCTTCAGGTGAGCTTCAATAGAGCTCAGTGACTTCACAGATTACGCCCAGATCTAAATGATCCAACCTGGCTCTGAGGCCATGTTAGAGTTTTGTGAAGAATAGTGGAGAGAGAGCAAAGAGAATACACTAAGAATTGATTCAACAGAAACTTTTGTATTCAAATGCTCTAATCTAAAAAGAGCAGACTCTATGTGTGCTATATGTTCGTTAGAAAGACCAGCTGGATACAATTACATGCTTTGTATCACAGCCCTTCATCTACAACTGCTTTCTAGAAACATTACACTTGGCTTGTACAGCCTTTCACTACTCAAGCCTAACACCTGTCATTTTAGTGACTAAGTGAATACACCATTAGCTAAATAGGCTTAGTTACACTTTCTATCAGCTGACTACTTATATTTCAACACTTTTCACCCCTGCCTTTCTACACCAGCATTGGGGAATACTTCATTAATTCCTATTCAGAATCATCTTCAGCTTCTCCAACATCGTAAACTTCCCCATCTTCCTTAACTTCATCATCAGCAAACTCATCGAATGACCTCATATCAAGCTGGTACCGCAGAATTCCTCCAATCCCCCCGAAACCTCGACAGAACTGTCACCCCTCTTGTGATTTGTTGGTGACAAACTCAAGAGTACAACCAAAGCTCTTGTACTCATCAGCACCCATCTCCAAAGCTTTTAGTGTGTCACCTACACCAACAACATACTTTCCTGTATCCTGGTTAACTTCCTCAAAGTATTTGCCTAACAAGTGCTGCTCCTGTATAAATTTCACATTGAACAGAATCTCTTGAGACATCTTAATAGCATGATTAAAACCTTCCTCCCCTCCATAAGAAATATCCACAACTTTCAGTATTTTGGCCTGCAGACGAGGATCAAACCTACCGACTCACTAAGCTCAGTTTTGAAATCAGCTGATCCTGCCAGTATTAATCCTGTAACATTGGGCTGGTTGGTGGCTGGATCAATAAAAAGGTTTGTGGCAAGCTCTGCTGTCTTGGTAACATGGTTGTCGCAGGCCTCTTGTCCAATACGAGCAAATCGAGCAGCTGATTGCCCTCTTCTTGCATGTTTCTTTTGGGAGGTGAACAAGATATCTGTGAAGCACCTCCCTCACATTACCACTCAATGTTCCAAACATAGACTCCTTACCGTCCATGATAATGAAACCAAATTTCTCATCAGATTCTAAATGAACAGTCAGAGCTTCAGTATGGAACTTGTTGTCACAGAGGTAAAGAGACACATTGATGGGCTTGGAAGGCTGAAAATCAATCGTGACCTTCTTTTCCTTGCCATCTTCCGTAACAATTGTTCCCGTATACAGAACAAGCCCATTAGGAGGAACCTTGTTGTAAAGCTTGAGCCGCTGCTGAGCAGATGCAATTGCTCCTTGAACAGATTGACGATTCACCCTGCTTTTGATGTTGGAAGCGGATCCTAATTCTTCACTGAGCATCTTCACAACTTGATGTATTTTATCGCGAGGAGGTACGATGAGAGAAATCATGCTGGTGCCATTGCCCCTTGCAGCTTCAAGCCCCTTGATGAGCTTCTTAATTTTCCACAACTCAATGTTCTTATCCGGAGTCTCATGACGATCTTCCATTATGAGGATCAATTACAGCAACAACAGAAACAACGGTTGAGCAGCCTGTCCTGAAAATAACAACTTCAAGGCAAAACAATAACAGTTGAGAATGTTAACAATAAGAATGAAAGTCAAACAAAGTAGGGTCTCCAATATGGAGGCATTTATAAGGAAGTACAACCCTAAATAAAATAGGAAATAAATCTAAATTACAATAGAAAATAACCCTAAATTACAATAGGAAATAAATCTCAATTATAGTAGGATTAGACAAACAGGTAAGTAACCAAAAATCATAACATAATAAAGAACCAAAAACCTAACTAAGTAAGGACTCGCAAACATTCTCTATGTGGAACTTATCATTATCATGGGTTAAGTTTTGGATTGGCAGTATGAGATTGATATGACAACCTAGTTAACACAAAAAACAGCAGAAAAAACCTCCTAACAAAAGAAAATATGACTAACTAGTTTGGCATTGCTATGCTTAAAAAAAAAACTACTTCCACTGTGCTGCGAAAATAATTAACTGTGAAAAAAAAGTCTAGTAAACTATATTCGAAAAACTGCCGATTGAGAGGATGAAACCACAAAGAGGAATCGAGATGGAGAGTGCGATATGAGATTAGGTTTTGAACTTTTGATCGAGAAAAAGACAGGATAAGGCGTGTAATTGTATGAAACAAATATGGCAATATGGGTAATTTTGAAAAAAAGCAGCCTACTTCTACTTTACCAAACACCTAATGTGTAAAAAATTTAAAAATAAGCTGCTTCTAAAAGAAGCACAGCACTCCCAAACGCGGGCTAAGAAGAGGGAAGGAGTAACTCTAACTCACCTGATGGATGCCCTGCTCCGGAACCGCGCAAAGCTAAGAGAAGTCAAAGAAAACGAAGACCTAAGGCCTCTCTATCTTTATATCTCTTTATATAGCAGGTGTTTTGATCCCGGCGCGTTTAGGATTGTCTTTCTTAGGGTTCAAGTAATTCAAACGCGGGTTCAATTAGCGGTTGAGTTTCTCCCTGTTTTCTTGACTGGATCACGACCCGATGGTCTCTTTTGGGCCTTAAAACACTTGACTTTGTTCCATCTTTTTTAAAATAAAACTAAGTTCCATACAGATAAGCCCGATTACTTTTTCGATACCAATGATAGTTTAAACCCTTGCATTGCACCTCTTTTTTTAATATAGAACAAGCGATCATATGTTTGATGTCAAAGCAAACTACAGTTGAACTAAAACATCAGAAATGATAAGGGTCCCCATACCACAAGGATGTTTCAATTAAAGAAAGTGTGAACCGAGCAAGCCTATGTGAAAAGTTTGGAGAAAATAACAAGTCTCTCCTTATAGTTTTCTTCTCCTTTATTATTACTTTGTACTTGTTCATTCGAGTGCTAAGCATAATCAAAATTCCAACACACTCTGACAACGACTCCACCACCTCCTAATCCATTATATATACTTATGGAATGAGCCATTCCTAAAATGTTAATTTGTTTCCACCAATTAATCCTGAAAATGCTAATTTGTTCCCACCAAGTAATCCAAATTCCACAGCAACGTACCTTTTGTATGACTGAAAAATCAATTGCACGATAAAAATGCTGAGCAAGATAAACTGCCAGAGAGATCATCCCATGGAAGGAATCCATTATGCAATTTGTTCCCACCAAGTCATCCAAATTCCACAGCCGCGTATCTTTTGTATGACTCACAAATCAATTGCACGATATATAAATTTTAAGAGCATGCAAGTTATCATCAACCCAAAAAGAAGAGAGAAAAAGTCATTTCATCAACAAATAAAAGAATCAGAGAGATGGCTGCTGGTGGTAAGGTCTCTCCGTTTGTAAGGTTTCTCTGCATTGCTTTGCTTTTGGCTTCAGGTAATTAGACCCTCAACCTCTCATCAATTTAGCCGCTTCAAATTACTGTCGTAATTATGAATTTAAATTTGAATGGATTAATAGTGGCAGGGCCAGCAGGGGCGCTAAGAATAACAGAAATTTGCCAGGGTCCATGTTCTGATTTCCCAGACTGCCGTGGGACTTGCATATCCAAAAAATTTCCCAAGGAGGGCCTGTGTATGGGATATGGGACTCAACCTCCGGCTTGCTGCTGTTTTGTATAGGTCTAATTAATTAGGTTGCCCCTCAGTTATCTTCATTACCACTCATCATTCTCATCACCGTTCCTCATGCTTTATTTGTTATATTAACTTTTGTAGTGTTACATGCCTTCAATTATCTTCATCACCACTCATCATACTCGTAACCATTCATTATGCCATATTTGTTCTATTGACGGGTACACAATTTAATTAGTTGCACAAATTATATAACCAAATTAAAGATAACATTAAAATTTGAAAGCTCACACATGTTGCTTCAAATCTGGGGTCGTCTCGTCTATCCTCTCAGTCTCAGCCTGAGAAGAATGAACCATCATTGGTTATACAAGTTATGCATTTCAGCTGGCAGCAGCTGGGTGCTTGTGAAACGTACTTATGTGTGATTCTTTGAGGGGCATGAAAGTCTTTGCAATTGAATCTTTGACCAATAAGAGTTGATTTCATAGATGGGGACGCAATGTTTGACATCAAAGTTGCAGAGGATAACATTCGTCTCATGTGGGTTTCAGATATAAAATAATAGCTTGGTTTTCGTAGTCAGCGGCGGTGGTGACAAAAAAGGACCAGAAATAAAATGGATGGATGACAAGATTATAAGGAAGAAGGAAATTACAAAAATGATACTATTTTATTTTAATTTGGATTCACGATATTTTTGGGGTTTTTTTAAATATAGTTTTATGTATGGTTTTCAGTGTTGCTTCTTTGAAGTTACATTGTTCAATACAGCAACCTCATTTTCCTATATTATCTCAGACATATGGTGTAGCATTCATATTCGATTAACTTGTGTATTTGCATTGGACATGGAGGATTCATATTTCATTGTTGTAAAAGTAATGAAAGATGAAATTTTATGGGTTTTATAACAATTAATGTGTTATAAAAGTAAGAGATGATTGTCATATGTCATTGTTGTAAAAGTAAGAGATAAAAGGTAAACTTTACGAAATTTGATCACAACGAATGTTTCATTTTGGTTTTATTTTTTCAAGGTATGGATGTCATTTGTGTAAAGGTAAAAGATGAAGGATAAAATATTATGGCTTTTGATCATAACTAATGTGTCATTAAGGTTTGGTTTCCTCGTGCGATGAGTGTCACGTGTCATTGTCGTAAAAGTAAAAGATGAAAGATAAAAGTTTACGGATGTTGATCATAATTATTGTTCTATTGTGATTTGATAATCTTGCGATATGAGAGTCATCAAGCATTGTTGTAAAAGTAAAATATGAAAGATAAATTTATGAATTTTAATCATATTTAATGTGTCATTGAGAATGAATTTCCTCGAAGCATGAGTGTCTTCATAAATTTCAAATTTATTAAACGATAGTAGTACCAACTGAGTTTTAAATTTTCCACATTAACCTTTAAAAGAAATTAAAAAGAAAAAAAGGTTCAAAGGTTGGATAACATCACCCATATCCACATGAGAGCTCACAAGCAAAAAGTCGTAATAGAACAAATCCAAAGCGACTGTGATGTACGGAAGTAGAGAAAGCCTATTAAAGCAGTGACAAATGGCATGAACTCTCCCATCCCAAAACCCAATAGGAAGCAACCATCTACTAAAACTGAAACGGGTCTCATGACCACTAGGACTTATTACAAATACGTGGTGGTGCTCGATTGGTCTGTCATGAATGGTTGAGCTGTTTAGGTGTGAATGTAACTGGTGTTAGAGAACGACGTCAGATATTGGAAAAGACCAAGTGAGTTGAAACGGACCAGCTTGATTGGCAGATGCAGAAGGAGAGAGAAAGAGAAACAAGGGTTGCGCCAGTACATGGACGCATTTTATAGAGAAAACATAAAGAAATAGGGAGAATAAAATATTAAAGAGAGATTTAACCATTTCATAATTTTCACTCAAATGAACTTGTTACATGCTTATGCAATTTATTACTTTGGTTATATGCAAGTGTGAGTTAGATTCGTTGATAAGGATAATGAGCTCGTCCCTTTACACTAAAGTTTGAGTCCCAAACTAATGATGATGAGGTTAATGATGAGGTTGTGAATAAAATTGGTTAAGGCTGAGGCATCGCATGGCGGCACTATTCAGGTGGGAACAATGGCGGGTGGCACAAAATCTGGAGTGATTCTTTTTTATTCTTTTTCTTCCTCTCCCTCTCTGTCTTTCTTACTATGTGTTTGGATTGTGGGTTGAGATTCAAATTAAAATCACACTACTCTCAGACAAAAAAACATGAACCAAAAAATCAACTGACTTAAAATAGGTTTTTTTATTATAAAAAACTTGTCATTTTGATATTATTATTATTATTATTATTATTATTATTATTATTATTTGTCTAGTTATCTTGGATGGTGTTGTTGATAGAGCGGAGAGTATCAGATGCTTTATGTTGCTTCTGTCTGAGGGCGGGTCCTTTCACTCTTTTGCTTCCTTAATCCAATACAGTCTCTCTCTCTCCCAATCGCTTTGCACTTATACGCGTACATATGTTGTAGCATTCATTATTCCATCAAGAATTTTATCAAAATTAAGGTGTTTAAAGATTTTATCATAAGTAATGTACCATTGAGTTTTACTCTCCTCACAATATGAGGGTCATTTGTAATGGAAATACTTTTGCTTACTATTTTAACTCAAAATATTATTCGCAATACTTGATATGTATTTATGGGTATAACCATAATTAACTATTTACTTTGTATTTGTGGAACTATGAATATACTCATGGACGTGTGTTGAGAAGAATGGTGAAGGTACACTTTGGGTTAAAATGGTGAGCAAAAATGCACTCATTTGTGATTGTCGTAAAAGAAAGATGAAATATATTATCTATGGGTTTTCATCATATTTAATGTTTGACTGAGTAATCATATCCTCACGATTTAATTAGCATTTGTCATCGGTTTGAAAGCAAAATATGAAAGATAGAACTTCACGAGTTTTGATCATAATTAAAGTGTATTTAGGTTTTGTTTCCTTGCGTCATGAGTGTCATTTGTCTTTGTCGTAAAAATAAAAAATGAAATATATATATATATATATATATATATAAATATTACGATTTGTTCCCCAATTAATGTGGCATTGAGGTTGGTTTCCTCGCAACGTAAGTGTCTTATGTCGTAAAATATGAAAAATAAAATTTTATGAGTTTTTATCACAATTAATGTGTTGAGGTTTAGTTTCTTTATGGCATAAGTATCATATGTCATTGTCGTAATGAAAGATAAAGTATACGAATTTTGATCATAATTAATTTGCCATCGAGATTTGGTTTCCTCGCTACATGAGTGCAACCTATTATTGTCGTAAAAGTAACAAATGAAAGATACAATTTTACGGATTTTTCTCGTAATTAATTTGCCATTAAAATTTGATTTTTCTCGTGATTATGTGTCACCTATCATAAAGGTAAAAGATGAAAAATAAAATTTACGGTTTTTTATCATACTTTATGTGTCATTTAAACATAAGTATCATTTTCAATTATCTTTCTTTTTAGTGAAAATTATGTTTTGTTTGGTTGCCAAAAGCATCATTTGTAATTATTATAAGAGTAAAAGATGAAATATATTATCTATTCATTGAATTACAGCATCATCGCGACATGATTATCATTTGTCATTTAAGCGTGTGAACACTTAAAAGAGAAACATATCTTAAATTTATTAGGGTTATTAAACCATCGTGTTAATTGAGTCTTAAATTTTTAGGATAAACTGCTTTTTTAATATGAAAAAAAAGAAGAAAAAAAGCTCAAATGTGGGGCAACTTCACCGAGATCCACAAACAAAAAGTCGTAATAGAGCAAAGCCAAAGCGACTGTGATGTACGGAAACAAGAAAGCCCATTAAAGTTGTGACGAATGTCATCAACTCTCTCATCCTAAAAACTAATAAGAAGCAGCCATATACGAAAACTAAAACAGCTCATGTGACCGCTGCGGTTTATTAGGAATGCGTGGTGATACTCGATTGGTCTGTCATGATTGCTTGGGTTGTTTAGGTGTGAATCTAACTGGAGCCAGAGAATGACGTTAGAAATAGGTTAAAGACATAGTGAGTTGAACGAACGAGCGTGATTATTGGCAGTGCAGAAGGGGGGAGAGGAAAAAAAATGAAAGGCTTATTATCACAAAACGTCCCTAAAGTTTACGAAACTATCAGATTGCATCCTTAATGTTTTTTTTTGTCATTCGTGGTCCTCAAAGTTAGCATGTATGATCACAAATGGTCCCTGCCGTTAGGTTCCGTCAAAAACTCCGTTAGTTTGCTGACGTGGCATATATGTATATCACAAAACATCCTTAAGGTTCACACACCTATCACAAATGGTCCTTACGAAATTTTTTTAATTTAAAATTCATAAAATTTTTGTTTTCTTTTTAAAATTTATGAATTAAAATTATTTTAAAATATATATTAAATTTTAAATACATGTGACACTATATTATTGTAGATGTGGGCTCCATATATATGCCACATCAACAAACTAATGAAGTTTTTTAAAAAAAATTTAAAATTCATAAAATTTAAAAATGAAAAAAAAACTAAAGGTTTAGGGTTCATAAATGGTCCTCAAGATTAAAATCCTTCTATAAATTGTTTTTTCATTTATAAATAATTTTAAAAAGAAAACCAAAATTTTATGAATTTTAAATTTTTTTAAAAAAAATTCGTAAGGACCATTTGTGATAAGTGTGTAAACCTCAGGGATGTTTTGTGATATATATGTATGTCACGATAGCAAACTAACAGAGTTTTTGACAGACCCTAACGTCAGGGACCATTTGTGATTCCACATACTAACTTTGAGGACCATAAGTGACACAAAAAAACATTAAGGATGCAATCTGATAGTTTCGTAAACCTCAGGGATGTTTTGTGATAATAAGCCAAAATGAAAAGGGATACGTCAGAAGTGCATGGACACGTAGTAGCAAATGGTAATCCCTGCCGCTTCACTCACGAATCAAGACAAACCTTGTTATGTCAATTATCAACTTCTTCTTTTTTTATGTTGTTTAAATTTCTTAAACTCAACATCAATTATCATTCTAACTCTAACCAATAGAAATTACAAAATCGAAAATTAAAAAAATTACAAATCCACTGGGTCCATTCTCTCTCTCTCTCTCTCTCTCTCCAGTTTATGGAGGAAACATAGAGAAAAAAATATCGAAGAATTTTGACCATTTCATTTTCCCTAAAATGAACTTATTACGTGCTTTATGCAACTGTTTTGATTACTTTGGTTATATGAAGACGTGAGTCTCTCTCTTCCCTCTCAACCCCCCTCTTTTTCTATATCCCTTTTTTTTTTTTTTTTCCTTTTCTTTCTTTCCCTTTTTTTTCCTGTGGATCTTGGTTTTGTTCTTGTTGTTTCTGGCTGCAGGTTTGGTTATAGGTTTTTTTGGTTTGAGTGTTTTTTGCTTGGCTATAATAAGAGTTATCGGTGGTGTTATCTATCATGGCAGAGGTGGCGGCGTCGATGTCGGTAGAGGTAGTAACTGTTGCTATGTTGATTCGTATGTGATGTGGAACTATAGACACCGCGAAACACCATTGTCGCCATGATTTAGTTGCCGCTTTTGGCCCACATATACAGGGTTTTGGCTCCAATTCAATGAAAGTTACCTATTATGGATTTCTTCAATTGCCGAAGAGGATGTAGAGCGATGTTCTTGTTTCTCGTTTTAAGTATTAGGAGTTTGCTATAATTTTTATTTTAATTCTCAGGAACTCTATAGGAGTTTGCTATGTTTTGTATTCTAGTTTTCGACTGCAAACCACATCTGTCTTTTTTGCCGTTGCACGATGAAGATGTATTGTTAGTTTGAGTACGAGTCCTTCAAGATGCTGAATCAGGGGTTTGAGTAGTTGAATTCATATTACTGATTATTCATGTGTTTACTTCACATAAAAGAATGCATAAGCAAGCGGAGCCCACATAAAACAATTTTCGAAGGAATTGAACTCTTGCGTGAGATGTGGTATTCTAATTTATGGAGAACTAACCCGAAATCCATCTTTTTTACTCATATCCTCACAAAACTTTTAAAATTCCAAATTTGCAATTCACTTTAACCTAATAATTTATTTAGAATAAGTGTATTTTAGCAATAAAACTACTTTCATTTCCAATTCATGATAATTTAGTAAACAACTTTAATGAGAATTCGGATTCCAACTCTTCAGTTCAATTCATCCTAACCCGATTATGCATTAGTAAATGTGCCATTAGGGTAATTTGGACTATCGCTTGGCTTGGTT
The DNA here is from genome assembly GCF_902201215.1 of Prunus dulcis. Taxonomy (NCBI): domain Eukaryota; kingdom Viridiplantae; phylum Streptophyta; class Magnoliopsida; order Rosales; family Rosaceae; genus Prunus; species Prunus dulcis. The sequence continues at coordinate 17,125,434 of NC_047657.1, read as the reverse complement.
AATTTTTTTTCTTTTTTTAATTAGCAAAAGTATGTTGAAGAAAACCCTAATTAGAGGCTGTTAATGTGAAATGTGGGTTAATGATGAAGTTGTAAATAGTAATGGTAAAGGCTGAGGCACCGCATGGTGGTACCATTCAGGTGGGAACGTATGGCGGGTGGCACAAAATCCGGAGTGAGGGCTAAGAAAGTAGCGGCACGCGGTTTTGTTTTCTTGTTTCTTTTAATCCGTCTCCTTTATTGCACTCTCTCTAAAACTGCCTCTCCATCTCTTTGGATTCTTTTCTCTTCCTATCTCTCTCTTACTCTCAGAAAAATAAAATAAAACCCGAGGAAAAAACCATTTGAACTTATCTATAAAAAATAAAAAAACCCAAAAAAATAAAAAGAGAGAAAAAGAAATAAACAGAAGTTGGTGCAAATACAATGAAACCTCCCAGAACAAACCAGAACACACATGGGGGCTGTTGAGCTTTTTCCCTCCATTTAAGCGTGCGTGCTCTCATTCTTGCAGAGGCTCCTGCTCTGTTTGTCTTGCCCTCGCCGGACTTTTGCAGAAAGAGTTGGTGGTTTTGGTAATCTCCTCTCTGGTTTTCTGTTAATCTCGGTCTTAGCGCAGAGATTTAGTGTTTGGAGAGGTCGATGTTCTGAGATAATGACCCAGTTAAATATCAGCAGATTCGTGGGTTAGAGAGCAGTGACGTCGCCTTCTGTGGTGGTGAGATGACTTAAAATAGGTTTTTTTTTTTATATATATAATAATAAAATTGTTGTTTTGATATTATCTTTGATGGTGTTGTTGATAGCGCCGAGAGTATCAGATGCTTTATGTTGCTTCTTTATGTTGCTTCTGTGTGAGGGTTTGATACCAAAAGCGGGCCCTTTCACTCTTTTGCTTCCTTAATCCAATACAATCTTCTTTCTCTCTATCTCTTTGCACTTATCCGTACACAGAAGCAGAAAAAAACTTAAACCCTTCTCTCTCTCTCCACTATCTCTTTCACAAAAATATCTGATACCAACAGAAAGGGAAAAAAAATCAGTTATTTGAGTAAAAAAAATGAAGGGGAAGCAAGTTCAAGTTCATCATCATCAAGATCTGCATGCAGGAGATCTTCATCATCACCACATGAAAGATGTAAATATTCCAATCTCAGATGGGTTTGGTGGTGGTGGTGGTGCCATGGAGGAACTGGAAGATCAGGAGGATAATTTGGGTGTGGACCCAAGTGAGATGTGGCTTGATGACAATGACCAAGAAACTGCTCTCCTTGCTGATGTCAATGACCCTTCCATCTTCTACAATGACCACTTCCCTCCTCTCCCTGACTTCCCATGCATGTCATCTTCTTCCTCCTCATCTTCAACCCCTGCACCGGTCAAGTCGGCCACTTCATCGTCCACCTCGTCTTCGGTCTCCTCGTCCTCCTCCGCGGCCTCCTGGGCCATCTTGAGATCGGACGCGGAGGAAGATGGGGAGAGAAGGAACCACCATAACAGTTACAACCACCTCCACCAGTACTCACAGGGTGATGATCAGGCGGTTGATGCGCATGCCTTGTCCTCCACCGCCTCGATGGAGATCTCTCAGCCGTCGGATCTCAGCAGGGAAGGCGGAGCCATGGATTGCATGGGTGCGATGGAGACTTTTGGGTACATGGATCTGTTCGAGTCCAATGAGTTTTTTGACCCCTCCTCCATTTTCCAAAGTGACAGCCTTTTAATGGAGCAGTTTCAACAAGATGATGACCACCAGCAATTACTAGCGCCCCACCAATTACAAGACCCTAATGAAGCCACTGCAATTATTCCTCAACAACAACAACAAGAAAAGGAAGTTGCAGTTCGTGATGAGGAGAATAACAAGAAGGATGATCAGAATGAGAACAAGGAGCCGGACGACATGGCCATGGTGTTCTTGGAGTGGCTGAGGTCAAACAGAGAGACGGTCTCCGCTGAAGACTTGAGAAGTGTGAAGATCAAGAAGTCGACAATCGAGTGCGCGGCCAGGCGGTTGGGGGGAGGTAAAGAGGCCATGAAGCAGTTGCTTAAACTTGTGCTTGAGTGGGTTCAGACCAACCATCTCCAAAAGAGGCGCAGTAATAGTATTACCACCAAAGACGCCGATATTGTTGCCCAAGACCCTTTTCAAAACCCTAACCCTAACACAAGCCCTAGAGTTCTTGAATCAAACCCTGCTTGTAGTTTCACCCAAACTCCTTGGATGGCACCGCCGCCACATGCAGCCTATGATCAGGCCGGGGGAATCCTTGTCCCCACTCCGCCTCCGGCAGCTTACCCTTCCATGATGGGGTACATAGCGCCTGACCAGTATGTTAACGGGCCAGGTCCATACCAACCATCACCGGAATATCATCACATGATTGACTCTGGCCAACCTACCTGGCCGTCGTCTCCGTTCGGCATGGGAACGGCCCATTACGGGTCGTTCCCGGACAATAACATTCACCTAGCCCCTCCTCCACAGCATCATCCCCAGGCTTTTGCCGGGTATGGAAGTCAATACCAGCCTTACCAATATTTTCCATTGAATGGTGAGCATCAATTGATGAGGTTAGGGTCTTCAGCTACGAAAGAGGCGAGGAAGAAGAGGATGGCGAGGCAGAGACGGCTTGTGTCACACCATAGGCATGGACATCAGCAGCAGCAGCAGCACCTTAATGCTCAAATGCCGGATCATCTCCTTCATCAGCAGCACACAAGGCTTGTTGGGAACGCAGCCGATCTGAATTGCACTAATTCTGTGCCACTACAAGCCAATCCGGGCAACTGGTTTTACTGGCCCACTGCTACTGCGGCCCCGTCCCCATCCCCGGCCATGATGCCTAGCATTACACAAGAGGCTGCACCGCCTCCTCCGGTGCAGCAGATGGATCGGCCGGCTAGTACTCAAGCACAGAATTACAATCAGGGGCGTAGTAGTGCTGCACAGGAGAGGCGCCAGGTGGGTTGTGTAATTTGGTGCAGTTATGCTCAACATTCTTAATTGGTACAATATTAATTGATTGGGGATGATATAGAAAACAATTTTGATCAACTAATTAATACTTGCTTGCCATTGTTTTTTTTTCTTTTTTAGGGATGGAAATCTGAGAAGAATTTGAAGTTTCTTCTGCAGAAGGTGTTGAAGCAGAGCGATGTGGGTAGTCTTGGAAGGATTGTGTTACCAAAAGTACGTCATTAATTTCCTTAATCATCATTTGAACTGACTCTTCACTTACTTAATTGAAATTGGTTATACTCATTTTGTTAATTGCAATTGTTGGTGGTGTTGTTAATTAATGATTAATTAGAAGGAAGCAGAAACCCATCTTCCAGAACTGGAGGCAAGAGATGGGATTTCCATCCCAATGGAAGACATTGGGACTTCTCACGTGTGGAACATGCGCTACAGGTATTCTACAAATATTGAGTCTATTAATGTTCATGCCATGTTCATTTTTCAATACAAATTTTTTGTTTATCAATGTTAATTAATTGTTTTCGATACGGTCGTCCGAGAAATTGTAAGTAATTATTTTGCTCCTCTTTTTCTATCTATATGTGGAGTTTCAGGTACTGGCCCAACAATAAAAGCAGGATGTATCTCCTAGAAAACACAGGTGCACATAGCGCAATTTTCTTGCTCTTAATTTATCATGAATTGTTGTTTTGTTTTCTGAACTTGTAATGGATTTATTATTATGTGGTTGAAGGAGATTTTGTGAGAGCCAATGGACTCCAAGAAGGGGACTTCATAGTCATCTACTCAGACGTGAAATGTAACAAATATGTATGTTTATTAGTAATATCCTAATCAAACACTAATCTACGAATTAATTAGTGACTAATTTTTCGTATAATGTTAATTTTTTGTGTGTATTTATACATTGATATACAGATGATACGAGGAGTGAAGGTACGGCACGCCGGGCCAAAATCAGAGGGCAACAAAAGGCCGGGAAAATCGCAAAGGAACCAGCATGCAAGCACTCCAGCTGGCACTAATGGTTCGTCACCTTCCTCAGCCTCAGCCTCAGCCACACACAAGAAACAGTAAAGTGAGAGACAAGCAAGCAAGCAAGCAAACGAAATCTAAACAGAAGGCCACATCTTCCTACTTTGTTTTTCTCTCTTTTTTCTCTCTCTTCCATGCTCGAAAATGGATGGACAGGTCACAGATGGACGGTAAAGATTAGCCTGGGGAGTTGTTGAAGCTCCTCCTCATCGTTAATTGGTCGATTTTCTCTCCAGTCAAAGTCAATGTAGATTACTGTCTCCAAAAGCGATCACACTGCGTTTTGAAAATATTCAAGCTTTTTTGCGCAGGTTGGTTCAGTCGGTATGGCAGGGCTTTTGGTTTTAGAGATGAAAAAAAAAAAAAACCATCTGACGTATAGAGGGTTCAAAATAGTGTATGATTATATATATATATATATATATATGTTTTGGGGTTGCAGTGTCAAAATGTGACCCCAATTAAGTGTTAATTACTGGGTGTTGTGTTTTGTTAATTATTGATGTTGTATTTTGTAGAACTTAATTCGTAAATCATGTATATGAGAAGGGATGTATAATGCTCGCTCATTCATTATATATATGCATGTATGTACTAAAAAATTTCAAAAAAATCATGTTTGCATTGCTGCATGTGGTTAAATTAATTATAAATTGATGGTCTGATATTTGATCATATTGAAATGTTTGTGTTACATGCAATTATTGTATAATATTTGCCATTTCTTAAAGTTTTCGAAAGGTCTTTTAGAATATTTGTAATGGGAAAATTTTCAATCTTTTCTTTAAAATTTAAAACCATTTAATTGATTTCAGTGGGGTATAGCTTAGGTCGTTGAGTTCTTTCACCTCCATTTTTTGAACACTTAATGAATATTTGTGTAAATTTCCCTTCTCAATTGCTTGTAAACTATTTAATTGACCATTTAGAAAGTTCTACAATGTATGGTCTGCTTAATTAATTACATTCTCTCAGTCGTTTTATGGTGAGACTATCATATATAGTCATATATAGATCATAGATGTGGATCTTTATATTAGTTATAGGAATCATCTTAATAGTAACTTCACTTAAATTTAATGAAATGATCTTGTATAATAATTTTACTTAAGTTTAATTACAATTTTACTTAAGTTTAATGAAATGATCTTGTGACTAATATAAATTTAAAGTCCACATGAGCGATCCATATATATATATGTTGCTCTCACCATAGAATTTCGCTACATTACCCATAGTCCAGTCCGTACATATTTCTTGTTTGATATGGCCCATAATCCATATGACACTACGTGCCCAAACGACATACACTGGAACGTCGTTTGAAGTGGTCAAACTTCATAACCAGTAGTCAAACTAAGTCAAATGTCAACCAAGACAAGGATCACCTCTACATAAAAACCAAGAAGTGACTTTCGCTGCTTCTGATTATTAAAACTTCTCCTCAATTTTACACAAAGAAAAACCTGAGCCTAATTTGAAACAAAAACTCAAGCAGAAAACAAATTTCTAAGCTGAAGTCTGAAATAACTTCTTATTTGATCAGTTAACTGTTGTTTTTGACATTAGGGGGAGAAGTGTATATCAATGAGGATGCAGAGAAGCTTGTGCTGTGACTTGAAGGGTAAGAAGAATGCTGCACCACCATGGCTGATGAGGTTCCTACACTGCAACTGATATTTTCTCGCCCTTCATTTTCAGCAGAACCATTGAGAAGCATGTTAGCTTTCATGCACTCTTCTCTCTCCTGCCTTATTTCTTTGAGCATTGCTGCTACATCTTTCATGGTTGGCCTGTCATCTGGGGTTGAGTTTATGCAGAGCAAAGCCACACCTAGTGTCTGCAACATTTCTTCGATTTCGGATTCAGGCCGGGCACGTAGGCTTGCATCCAGAACTTCAACTCCCCCTCTCCTCTGCCTTACCCAATCCACAATGTGCAGGCCATCTGGTATGGTTGGATCAATTGGTTGCTTCCCTGTTAGCACTTCTAGCACAACTACACCATAGCTGTACACATCACTTTTCTCTGTTATCTTCATCATGTATCCGTATTCTGTAAATCAAATCCAAGAAAATGTGGAGCATTATTGTTTGTTGCTGCTGTGGATGAAGCAGAAAAAGCAAGGGAGAATAATGTACAATTGTTTAGTTATTCATGATGCAGTTTATGGCCACTTTTTGTTTATATACATACTACTTGAAATTTATAACGTAGCCATAAGAATTTGTACTAACCAGGAGCAATATAGCCATAAGAACCAGCAACGGTGTTGGAGGATCGAGCGAAGTCTCCTTCATCGACAAGCTTGGCAAGCCCGAAATCAGCAATGCAGGAGTCAAAGTCTGGACCAATGAGGATGTTGTTGGCCTTGATGTCCCTGTGAACAATTGGAGGAACACAGTCATGGTGCAAATAAGCCAGGCCCTGTGCCGCTCCCAGTACTATCCTGTATCTCAGGTCCCATTCCAAGCAGTTACCACTTCTTTCATGAAGTAGGCCACCCAAGCTCCCATTTGGCATGTACTCATACATTAGCAACCTTGTGTTTCGATTCCAACAGCAACCCAAGAACCTAACAATGTTCTTGTGGCGAATCGAGCCAAGGGTCTTCACCTCAGCAGAAAAGGAATCACGAACTTCTGCATTGATCCCGAACCTGTCATTTTGACAATTGTATCGTGTAGCTATTGTTGTTGGCCATAGCTTCTTTATAGCAATGTCTTCGGTTTCCATTTCTGCCCGGTAAACAATTCCTGAACATCCCTTTCCTATCACATTGGTTTCCACCAGACATTTCAGGACTTGGTCAACCGTGAAATTTACCTTCTGGAATGGAGTAAACTGCCAAGGCCAAGAGTCTCCTCCCATCTCGGAATCATTGTCCTCTCCCATCATCTTTCGTGTTCGATACACTGCAACAGCCCCAAAAATTGTCAAGGCAATGGTCAAGGTTGTCAGCAAGCCAATGGCCAACTTAAGCCTCCATGATCTCCTGAAACCGCCACTTTTTGGCATGCTCATTGTTGTACCATTGCTGAGGAAGCAAAAGTCATGACCTCTAGAGCACAGTCCTTCGTTTCCTGCCAGGTCCGTTACTGACAACTGCCGAAACAGCTTTTCATCAGGAAGATAGCCGGTGAAATTGTTGTATGAGATGTTCAAAGAAACAAGATTTTCGAGCCCGGATAGTGCCAACAAGTCGCCTTCAAGCTTGTTGTGTGAGAGGTCTAGTATGGATAGCTTATTAAGAGCAGAAACCTGTGGTGGGATTATCCCAGACAAGGCATTGAAACTCAGGTTTAAAGCAATGTCAAGAGCTTCAATTTCAAACAGGTCCTCCGGGATTGTACCAGTGAGCTCGTTGCTGCTAAGATCAAGTAGCTGAAGGCTAGAACAGCGACCAAGCGAAGAGGGTATTGGTCCCGAGAGTGAGTTCTTGCTGAGGATGAGCCTGTTAAGTGAAGCAAGCCTACCATAACTCTCAGGAATCTGACCCACAAATCGATTCACAGAGGCATCCAATACCTCAAGCCTAGTGAGAGAAGAAAAAAGGCTAGGCAAAGTACCTCCAAGGCTGTTGTTACTTAAGTTCAGCAGCTGTAATGCACTGCATTTTCCAATTTCATCTGGCACTAGACCAACAAGATTGTTTTCAGACAGGTCAAGGAAACTAAGATTGTCAAGGAGCCCAATTTCTTTTGGAATCTCTCCACTGATTCTATTGTTTACGAGGCGGAGCCGGATAAGAGAACTACAGTTTCCAATCACTGCAGGTATGGACCCCGAAATTTCATTCGAAATCAAGAGAAGCTTCGTTAAATTTTGCAGCTGAAACAGGCCAGGAGGTAAGCTACCAGTGAGGGCATTGTGTGAGAGATCAATAGCTTGGAGGCTCTTACAACCAGCCAATTCTGATGGAATGCTACCTTCAAGTTTGTTCTGCCAAGCGAAAAAGACTGTTAGCTCTGTCAACATTCCCAGCTCAGTTGGGATTAAGCCTGATATCTGATTAGTATCAAGCTGCAACTGCAAGAGTTTTGTAGCACTGGAAAGAACTGATGGGATTGAACCAGAAATGTTATTGTTACTAAGCATAAGATCTTCAAGATTTGAGAGGTTTCCAAAAGATTGGGGTATGCTTCCAGAGACAGAATTCAAAGAGAGATCTATAGTCTTCAAGCTTCTGCAGTTCCCAATTTCCTCAGGAATGTTCCCAACAAGATTGTTCTGCCACAGCAATATCTTCTCCAGCTTCTGAAGCTTACCCAACTCTGGTGGCAGTAAACCAGAGAGGTCATTCTCATACAAAAATAGATTGACAAGCTCAGAACAGTTGCCAATATCCGGTGGAATCTCACCGGATATCATGGTAGTATAAACCGAAAGCGTCTGAAGCATGCTTAGTTTACCCAATGATGCAGGGATGGAACCGGAAATTTTAGTATCAGCAAGACCAAGCACCTGCAAATTCTTGCAGTTTCCAAGCTCATCCGGGATTTTTCCTGAAATGTCTTTGTTGCCACCGGCACGAATAACTTCCAAGTTTAATAGTTTGCCAAGCTCAGCAGGAACACTCCCACTGAGATAGTTATCAAATACAAGGAGATTCTTAAGGCTGATGCAACCACCAAGCTCTTTTGGTATCTGCCCAGTGAGCTGGTTAGAGTTCAAAATCAAGTCCTGAAGATTTTGGAGCTTTCCAATGCTTGAAGGAATAGAACCCACAAGACTGTTTGAGCTAACATCAATCACAGTAAGTGCATTACAATGACCAATATCAGATGACACTGTTCCAGTGAGGTTGGCACCAGAAATGATGAGCCTTTGGAGGAAGGCAAGGGAGGAGAGATTGGAAGGGAAGGGAAGGGCTAGCTCAACAGACTGGATATTTAATTCAGTGACAAAGTTTTGGGGAGAGCAAGTTATGTAGGACCAGCTGCAAGGGTTTTGGTCTAAAGGGTTCCAGTTGGAGAAATCTGATGAAGAAGACGGTGAGGGGGAGGGAGAGCTTTGAAGCCATGAATGTAGAGTAAGAACCTCAACATTTGCAGCAGAAGCAGAACAAGTTAGAAGTGTGAGGAGGAAGAAGAGCAGGAGAGAATAGTGAGAGAGGAAGTGGTGGAGGTGGAGGTGAGTTGGGAAGAGTTTCCTCGGCATTTGGTGGTGGTTGTGGGAGATACAAGACTTCCTGATCAGCAGCATTGGCATTGCCAAACTGCCTCAAAACACTAACCACACTCTACTTGGTTTTGCATTGGGTCTCTCTCTCCCTCTCTTTTCTTGATTCTTTTCTTAAACTCTACTGGTTTTCTATAATTAATACATCCTTTGCAGTCAAGCAAGAAAAGGATAGAGAGATGAAGACAGATAGGTTTTAAAAGAATAAAGAAAGCAGGCACACCAGCTCCACCACCTTCACCTCGGGGTTCTGTTTCTTTGCTACATATTTTTGAATTGAATAGGGCTGTTTGCTACACCATGTGTCTTGCATTGTTTTCCTCAATAGGTTCAGTGAAATGGGCTGTTTTTGGTTTTGATAAAAGAGCCCCTCTTATGAAGGCCATTTGCCACATTATCTTTGATTCTCTCTTTGCTTTTTTGACTACAGAGAGAGAGAGAGAGAGAGAGAGAGAGAGAGAGCTACATATTTGGTTTCAAAATTTTCATTATTTTTTTTGGGTCAAAATTTTCATTATAGCTAGCTGTTGTTGGCTATAGAGTGAAGAGGAAGGTGGTGTAATTGAGTGTTAAAATAAGGAGAGGCATTTGTTAATTATGTCTGTCAACTGTCTCTCTGGCCATGCCAAATTCTTCTCATTTGAGATTTTTCCCTTCCCGAAGACAAAAACAGGCAGCAATGGCAAGAATTACTATTATATGTAATATAACACAAAGGAATTCCATGTGACACAGTTAACAAGATAGGCATCAGTTACTCTTTCTAAGTTCTATGACAAATTCATCTCTGAATGCAAGGCATATCATTGCACTTCTTTCTTCTTCTTCTTCTTTTTTTTTTTTCCTTTCTTTTTTGTTTGTAGGCTTATTAATTTGTAATTTAGTACACCATTATCAAAATAAGAAAACCATAGAGTGGGAAACTATGCCGACTACTAAGGTCAGAAGCTCTTCATATGTTGATAAGCTAGAGATGCAGCCTTGTTGGTAACTTATAATAATATAAGAGCATCTATAATTATGCTCTCTATTTTTTAGTTAAATTTTAGTTTAAAACATATAAAAGTTATTTTAGGAGCTCTCTATAAAATTTAAACTTCAATCGTATTCTCTAGTTTAGGGATTCATAAATGCTATAACTCTTTTCTCATTGGTCCATTTCTATTAAAAATTAAAATAAAAAATAGTTAGCATTAAATAAAGGTTTGAAATACTCATTAAATAAAGCAGCATTAAATTATAGGGAGCCACTAGGAGTCATTTCTCTCTCCTCATATTTAATAGCTCCTAGAGGTCTCCCTATTTTAAGAGGCGGATAAGGAGCATAGTTGGAGTTGTATTTTTACAATTCCTCCCTAAAATTTGTCAAATTAGGTGGTTTAGTGAGCCCATTGTGGATGCTCTAAAGTATTGTAATTTAGTCAAGAGTTAACTGGTTAGTGAGTCAATACATTTTAACGGATAAGAATATAAAGTATTGTTGCCTACAAAAGACAACACACTATCTCATCCAATTGACCTAATTTACGTTATGATAGTTTAATTGTTTTTATAAATATATTAAAATTTGTTAAATGTTCTAACAAGTCAATTTAAAAATAAAATAAATACCACAACTTACTAATGTGGAAACAAGAAAGAAAAGTTATAATTATATATAGCACAGGCCAGAGAACAATGTTGGCCATGGGGCCAAAGTTCCAAGGCATGGTTTTGGGAAACTCCCACTAAGGAATCTATCCACGTTTCAGTGTTGACAAAACCTCCCCAAACCTATGCAACAAGCTTCTTCTCATCAATGGATCAATTAGACCAATTGGCCAAGACAACGAGCTTGTTCCGCTGTACTTAAGTTCGAGTCCCCTCCTCGTACTAAACTTGTACACACACAAAATAAATCAATCTCCATAGCTTCAAATTATGATTAACTATACATGAATAACCCCTTCCGAGGATTGGACTCCATGAAAATAGCCCAGGAGGCCCTTAAAACTCAAGCCCAATTACTAGACCATCAAAAACCAGAAGAACGGAAACTCGCGGTCCATAACTCTATGGGGCTCTTCGTATTTACAGTCGAGAGGATCCAAATTCAATTTTGGGCTTAGCATTTAGCGATAGCTGCTTGTGAGGCTGGGAGAGAGAGAGAGAGTCTCTTGTTTTTTTCTGTGTAAAAGCTAAAATGGCGGTTCAAGCTCTCAATTAGTCTGCGTGAAGTAATCAAATTGGAGAAAGATATTGATGGCTGGCTCAGTTATGTTGCAGAGCCTCTGCTGCATAATTCCACACTCTCCAAGATGTTACAAGAATCAAACCCTAGCTTTCTCTCACTCTCAATTCTTCTCTTCTAATTCATTTTTAAGGTTAAAGAAGCAGTCTTTGGTCTCAGCTCTTCAAATTAGTAAGAGGCAGAGGACTCGGAGGTATCGCTCTGTTCCTGTTGTGTTCGCTGCACAGTCCAATTTCTTAAAAGGTTAGCTAGCTGCACTTCCCTGCGTTTCTTCTTCTTCTTCTTCTTCTGTTTAGTATTTATGATCCCTGAACATTGTTGTTTAGTGGGTTCGTCGAATTTGCTATTTTATGAATCGTGTTTTTATATTTTTGGTTTTTGGATTTTGATAAAAGGTATTTTTGCAACTGAATAGCATTGTATTGGTGAATATCTGTCGAAAGCATGTTAATTTCTGTTAGATTATGACAATTTTTAACGTTAAATTGTCGAGTGTTCGAAAAATCCGCCTAGGCGGGGCTAGGCGGCCACCTAGGCGGCTAGGCGGGAGTTAGGCGGCCTGGGCGGGTCGGTTCCTTTTAAAAATATATTTTTTTCCCCCGACTTTAACGCTGCCTCTCTCTCTCTCTCTCTCTCTCTCTCTCTCTCTCTCTCTCACGAGAGACCACCACCACCAGGCCTCCACCCGCGACGACCACCACCAGGCCGCAATTAATACAAAATAATTACAAATTTTAAAAAAAACGCCTAGGCGCCCGCCTACCGCCTAGCGATTTTTAACATTGATTGTGGATTTCAATTCAGTGCTTTGGAACTCCGGTGATTAGTGGTTAGTAGAATGAAATTGTAGAAGCAGTGAAGCTGTAACTAGAGAATGGAACCGTTTAGAAAAGCTTGAATCTTCTTACGTTAAAGAGTGATCACCCGTTAATCGGATAGTTGAGAGAACTGGCTAATCATCCATACCATTATCCATGGGAACTTACCATTTGATGGGTGAAACCTAGCTGACGTGCTGCCATGTGCAGCAAGTGTGATTTTGTCACGGCAATTTTTGTTATTTTAAATTTGTCTTTCTTATGCATGAAAAGTAGGTCAAGAAGTCTCTTCAAGTACGACCCTTTCATGCAGGCTAATTTTGAGTCAGAATTTTGAAGTGTTAGGACAAGATTTTAATTTTCTGGTTGAGATTTTGAGTTACATTATAATGTGGACGACATTGGTTGTTTACATCCAATTCACAGTGTTTCTACCTTTCTGCTTCACATGAATTACTTTTGCTGCTGTCCTGCTCATACAAAAGAGCAAATAGTTACCCTTGAGTTTTATGTTTACATTTGTGTTGACTAGTGGTTTGAATTGTGTAAAATAGTTGTACAAACAGTTTGGAAGGTTGGGAAAGATGGAATTGAGGCAGGAACCAATCTTGTGCCGGTAAGTTATGTTTAGTCTACCCTTTCAAACTTTTATCGATTGTGCAATTTCAAGGCAGGGTGTTTTTCTTGCTTTTAGTACAAATTAAAGATTTTTGATATTCTGTTTGCATTTTGCATTTGGGTGCTAGGATTCTGTGCCAAGATCAATAGCAAGGGTTTCTGTGACAGTAGTTGCATTGGCTCTTTCACTCTTTGTACTCAAGTCTTTACTGTCTACAGTTTTCTTTGTGCTGGTATGTTTCTATCTCTCCTCCTGCAAGAACAGTAGATCGATGATGTTATTTTGACTTCGCTTTTTCCAAAATGTATATGAAGTATGCATGTGCTACCATTTGTGTGTTTGTGTTCTAAAATCAACTCCTTTTTCTGCGTTATTAATTTCTATAAGGAAACGAGATGCAATGTAAACAAGTAAATTTCCTCGTCAGTAAGAGAGCATTATTCTTGTATAGACAGTCCTTATTTTTGAAGTACATAAATATTATGTGATTGTAATGTACTAAGCATTGTATGATAACAGGCTACGATGGGACTTGTATACTTTACATTTATAGCTTTGAATAAGGATGAAGGGCCAAAGGGGGGTGGGGGCACCACCTCTACACCAAAGGAGGAGGGGATGGAGGACAGTCTAGAAGAAGCCAGAAGAATCATGGAGAAGTATAAGTAACATCCTCACTGGTAGGGCTCATTCACTCAATTTCATATCATTTGTGGTGATGCTTAGAATTCTGATTAATAGAAGAAATATATATGTTGTCTTGATGCTTAGAATCTTCAAATGAATGTCAATTCAGTTTTCAATACCAATTTCTATGCTTTGCCGAATTAAGCTGTTAGGAAAGGTCTAGCTAACCTGACTCTGTGTGAGGCATCCATTTCAGAAAGTGGATCTTAAGTTACTTGTAATCTTGTAGTGTGCATGGAGAATTTACCCATTGCCTCATTTGTGGAAGAATATGATCTGCTTGCTTACTGACCCTTCTGTACATCCTTGGATTTAGCTTGCCTTGGTTCGACTATACCAAGCTTCCACAGAAAATTGTAACGACGACAAATTAAAACAAAATGGAGCTTCAAACTTCGAAGCCCCCTCTCCACCCCTCCATTTTCTCGCATTTTCCCCTCAAGAAACAAGCAATTAAAAAAACAAGTTTAAAATCATAAGGAGTGAATTTTTTTATTTATTTAATCACTCCTTGTTGAATTTTTGGACTTATTCAGCAAAGAAAAATAATTAAAGTTTTTTATTTATTTCTATCTGATATTAATCCTACTCTTCCATGCTAATGATGCACCGCAAGCCTTCCCCCCTCAACATGTAGTCAAAGGCTTTGTTGATCTCTGAGAAAGGAACTCGATGAGTTATAAACTTCTCTACTTCAAGTTTCTGTCGGAAAGTGATCAAAAGGCATTCGTTAAAATCGCAGAAGATTTGAACACCTGAAAATGTATTTGAATATTTAGAAGAAAATTCGGTTACTTTGTTCATGTACATGTCCACAACAGAGGGAAGGTCAGTCCGAGGTTTGTAGTTCCCGAAAGAGGTTCCCTTGAGGGTTCTTTCATCAAGGAAATTGAAGGGGGTAGTCTTGAAGATTGCATCTGGGCTTGGCACTCCTACAAGCACGGCCACACCCCAACCCTGTCTCAATCCAAAACCCAGAAAAGAGATTCAAAACAGAACCAACCCTACCCTGTAACTTGAGCCTTAAGTTATTACCAAATATGAAAATGTAACTGCTGTAATCTGAAAAACATACATCATGAACACATTCAAAAGCGGAGATAATCGAATTAATGTTGCCGGTGCACTCTATGCTTCTGTCGACTCCACCGTTAGTCATCTCAGCAATAATCTGTTGGTGTCAAAGGTGATTTACTAGTGGTTATAACTAATATCTTTAAGGGGTTTTTCTATAAAGAACAATTTTTCACCTCTTGCATTGGCTTGATATGGTCCCTTGGGTTCACGAACTCATTTACTCCAAAGTTCTTGGCTTAAAACCATGGGAAATAAAAATATCAAGCAAGAATTTGTTTCTTATGTTTTCCAGGTAAATGTTAAACCATGATAAACTAATGAAAATGTACAAAATTACAAGTACCTTCCTCAAGCCTCTTGGGATTCAAGTCAACCCCAATAATCCTTGATGCCCCAGAAATTCTTGCACCTTCAGCAGCCTGAAGAAACATATAAATAATTATGAATACCACATGGGAAATAAATGGCAAACTACAACAATTCAGGTCATGTCAACAAAATTTGTCCCAAACTTACTGCCAGGCCAACAGCCCCAAGTCCAAAGACAGCAACTGAAGCTCCCTTCTTTGGTTTTGCCACTTTCAGAGTAGCACCTAATCCTGAATGTTTATTTCCATTTTTTGGTGAGAAAAACGTTTACCATTACACATATCATCAAATATGCAATAATATTATGCTCTGAGAGTGTAACACTAAACCTGTTGCGACACCACAACTGAGGATGCAGACTTTGTCTAACGGTGCTGACGGATCGATCTTGGCAAGGCAGCTTTCATGGATGACTGTATATTCACTGAAGGTAGATGTGCCAAGAAAGTGATTAATAGGAGTCCCATTCTTGGAAAACCTTTGTTTCCCATCACCAATCATAACTCCCCTATCTGTATTGATTCTCAGCAGGTCACACATATTGCTTTCCTAGACTTGCAATGCACGCAATCCCCACACTCCCCTGTGAAAACTGGAAGCAGATGATCCCCAGGCTTGAGGTTTTTAACGCCGTCCCCAACACTCTCAATGACTCTGTTATGAAAATCAGCATTTGCATTCGTAATGTGAACTAAACCAGGTTATGGAAGCCAAGGGAGGGGAAAAGGAAGAAAGAAAAGGAACCAATACTGTGAAAAATAGTCCATTCTGAAGCCAGAGGAAGTAAGATTCACTTAAAAGCAACAACGTACCCAGCTGCTTCATGACCGAATATTCTCGGGGGAAGAGACCAGTCTGGCTCTGAAGTTTCATAAAGAAACACATAACAAATAAGTAAAAGATTCAAACTTACTCTAAATGGGAAAGAAAAAAATGAAGAAAAAAAAAACCAAAGAAATGGAAAGCATTCTGATAAAAATAGAACCGACCTTGGCTTCCCAGAAGTGGACATCAGTGTGACAAAGTGAGGTATATTTGATTTTGACGCTCACTTCATTAGCCTGGGGTGGAGCAACCTCTACCTTCTCTATCACCAACGGCTTTCCTGCTTCCCATGCGACCGCCGCTGCAAAATCAAACAACGGGAGAGAAAAAATCCCATCTTTCAAAATTAAGAAATTTTAAAAGGAAGCAAATAAATAGAACCAATTTTACAATGTTCCCAATTCAAGAAGTTAAAAAAAAAAGCTTAAAAAGTATGAAATGTTGCATTGGTATACCTTTGCTGGTGATCACACGGACAGCGGTAGCCGAAGTGTTGTAGAGTTTGGGGCTGATGAAGCGAAATTTTTGGTTTTTTAGGAGCTTTAAGAAATGGTCATTGTGCACCAAAGTTCTAAACCTCGAATACATTGTGTGTCTTTATATATGTACATATATGTAATGAGTGCACAGGAGTTAGAGTTTTGTACTTAAAAACCAATTGAAAAATCCAATTGGCAACCAAAGAGGTGATATTGAGAATCCATTATATTCAAGAGCAACACAAGTTTTGTCTATTTTAGAGAGGTTGTTGAGAAAAAATGGCCTCCAATAACCACTCTGCAGGACTCTCTCTTTCCTTCTATTGTGAGGAAGGCAAAGATGGACTGGCCACACCAACATGTAGCTAGGAGGGGAGAGAAAATGAGGCACTTTACAAACACTTTGATGAATTAACCGGAAATGTGATGGACTACACTTGGCACAAATTTGATGAGTTTGCTTTGATTTTGATTAGGAAATCGCATTTTAACTAAATCTTTGGAGGGAGGGGAGAGAGAGAGAGAGAGAGAGAGAGAGAGATACCCTGTTTTGTTTTATCAAAAAGTCTGTTGGTTTATATATTGTTTAATCAAATATGGAAAATTGGAGATTGTACTTGAACTCGTCTTATTGAAAGTGTATTCTATAATTTACTTATTGAACCCAACTTGACTTTGGATGGAGGCTGATAGTTTCCATGTCAGGTTACACAAAATATTGCTTAAGCAGTGTGAAAGTGCATACTTTGTTGAATACTTAAAGCTGTTCATCAACGAAACTTATTGAAGTTTAATTATGAACTGATAGCAGCTACTCTTCCATGCTAATGATGCATCGCAATCCTTCCCCCTTCACCATGTAATCAAAGGCTTTGTTGATCTCGGAGAAAGGAACTCGATGAGTTATGAACTTCTCTACCTCCAGTTCCTGTTGGAAGGTGAAAAGGAGAAATGCTTTGTTCATTAGAATCCATGACAGACAAATTGAACACTGATAAAGTAAACGAGAATCTTAGAAGAAAATGATGTTACCTTGTTCATGTACATGTCCACAACAGAGGGAAGGTGTGTCCTAGGTTTGTAGTTCCCAAAAAATGTTCCTTTAAGCGTCCTTTCATTCAGCACATTAATCGGCTTAGTCATGAAGACTGCATCCTTGTTCGGAACTCCAACAAGCACAGCCACACCCCATCCCTGTGATACCAATCAAAACATATAAGCTCATGACTGCAGATGCAGCTGAGGGTAGAATGTAGATAGACAAGTGTTAAAGATGAACTAGCACACACAGGTCATCAATGATTGGTACAGTCAATTCAACCTAGAGTTTCATGAATTCTGAATTGGAGCCACCAAAGTCTGAAGCCTAACCCAAAACACAATTATTTAAATTTTCATCATGGAACCATCACAACTAGGCCAAATTGTATCTCCAATATTAGCAATCAAAATGTAGCTGCTGTAATCCAGAAAACATACATCATGAACACATTCAAAAGCCGATATCATGGCATTAATATTGCCTGTGCACTCTAAGCTCCTATCAACTCCACCGTTTGTCATCTCAGCAATAACCTGTTGATTTCAAAGATCAATTTGAAGGTTGGATATAACTTAACTATCTATGTGGATTGATGTAGCAACATATACAAATAAAGAATTGTTTTTCACCTCTTGCACTGGTTTGTCATGGTCCTTTGGATTCACAAACTCATTTACTCCAAATTTCTTGGCTAAACCAGGAAAAAGAAAAGGTTTTGATCAAGAATTTGTTTCTACGTTTTTCCATGAAACTACCTGTTAAAACCATGGTAAATGACAATGGACAACATTGTAAATACCTTCCTCAAATCTCTTGGGATTTCGGTCGATCCCAATAATCCGTGATGCCCCAGAAATTCTTGCACCTTCAGCAGCCTAGACAAAAATATATCAGTAAAAATACGGAAAAGGAAACAAATGCAACTATTGGAATTAAGGATTTGATGAACAAAATTTTCCCAAAACTTACAGCCAGGCCAACAGCCCCAAGTCCAAAGACAGCAACTGAAGATCCCTTCTTCGGTTTTGCTACATTCAGGGTGGCACCCAAGCCTGAAATTTATAAAGAAAAATGCGTATCACACAAAATGATTAATTATAGAATGTTCGGATACATAAATTATGACCATAATGCTTTGAGTATGACAGCAAACCTGTTGAGATGCCACAACTAAGGATGCAAACTTTATCCAAAGGTGCCAGGCGATTGATCTTGGCAAGACAGCCTGAATGAACAACAGTATATTCACTGAAGGTGGATGTGCCAAGAAAGTGATTAATGGGAGTCCCTTTGATAGAAAACCTTGGTTTCCCATCACTAAGCATGACCCCTCTGTCTGTATTAATTCTTAACAGGTCACACATATTGCTTTCCTCAGACTTGCAATGCGCACAGTCCCCGCATTCTCCCGTGAAAACTGGTAGCACATGATCACCAACCTGGAGGTTTTCAACTCCTTCCCCAACACTCTCAATAATTCTGTTAAAAAATAAGCATTTGGATTCTTAATTTGGACTCAGACTTGCAAGCAAGGAAAAACAAAGAAACAAAGAGAATCACGACTAGAAAGCAATTAAACACCTCTCAAACTGTTTTGGAGCACAATATTCAGTTAAAAACATGACGTCCCTAAGTTAGAGCATAAGGTAAACTTAACATTAAACAACATACCCAGATGCTTCATGGCCGAAGATTCGAGGGAACAGTGGTGTCTGACCCTGCAATCCCAGAAGAGAAAGATGAAACAAATAAATAAATTTAAACTTATAAAGGAGGAAGATGATCAGCCACATGCCAGAGAAGGAAAGAAGAACAGTGCATTTTGTTGTCAGAGTTCACATATGCTTTAGATTTTGTTGGCAAAGTTCACAGGGGCAAAGAAAAAATTATCCTGTAACTGTTCTAGAACGGCATCCCAATTCCATTTTCGATTTCATGACATTTCTCCAAGAAAAATGACTAAATTAGGTGTACCACTGTATCCTTAATTTCAAACCACAAGCAACTCACTCCAACACTAAAATGAAATGTGAAGTTTTCAGAACCTAGCAATTGTTTTCTAATTAAATAAAGTAAATGAAAATATTAATCCCTAGAATCATATATACATGCTTAGATGAATTACTGACCTTGGCTTCCCAGAAGTAGAGATCAGTGTGACAAAGTGAGGTATACATTATCTTGACCCTCACTTCCATGGCCTGGGGTGGAGCAACCTCCACCTTCTCTATCACCAATGGCTTCCCTGCTTCCCATGCAACCGCAGCTACAAAAGCAAAGGACAAAAAGCCTCCCATCTTTTAACAAAATCATAAATTGCTATGAAATTGAGAAACCCAAAGGAAGCAAAAACGATAGTAAGAAAAAGCATCAATTTTGCTACCTACCCAATTCAAGATGTGAACCAAAAAGATGATCAATAAACTGAAATGGCTTAAAAATTAAGAAACTTTTTTGTTGGTACCTTTGCAGGGGATCACAAGGCCAGCAGTAGACGACATTTTGTAGAAAATGGGGGTTAATGAAGCAAAAGTTTCCCAGTTTCTTTTAGAAATGAACACACTGTATACAAGGTAAAGTTCTCAGTCTGGTGTGGTTGTATATACAATACATGTAATCAGTACACAGGACAACTCATTTGTCTGTTTCTCTTAAAACAGAAAAACAGAAGAGTCCAACGGAAAAACCTTACCCATCAAAGCTTATTACTTTTATAGCCTTAGAAGATATTTTGAAAATGAAATACTCGTATTTTGTGTATATGATAAGAATTGGATATGAAATTATGAATAGAATTGGACCAACTTTAAAAAACTTGAGCCTTTCTCTTAGAAACCTTAAAATATTCCAAAATATTAAGATCTTTCATATGAATTATCTGAAAACTAATAAAGCTCAACTGGATGATATAACAAGCTTCATGAAAATTGCAATCTATCCGGAGAGTTGAGCTCAAATTTTCTCATTGACCAAAATCCCATGAACTCCACCATCTTCAAGCCCACAACTCCACCACCGTCCCACCCATCTTCACTCTTCCCACAAATCACAGCATGCAAAACCATCAGAGACTTGCATCAAGTCCACGCCCTCTTCATCAAAACCCGCCAAATCCACGACCCTCTTGCCGCCGCCGAAATCCTCCGGTTCTATGCGCTTTCAGCTCACCGCAATATCGAATGGGCTCGCTCTGTTTTCAACCATATGCAAACACCCAATTGCTTTTCTTGGAACACCATCATCAGAGCTCTTGCTGAGAGCTCTGTTGATGAGCACCCACTTGAGGCTCTGCT
Source organism: Prunus dulcis (assembly GCF_902201215.1). Classification (NCBI taxonomy): domain Eukaryota; kingdom Viridiplantae; phylum Streptophyta; class Magnoliopsida; order Rosales; family Rosaceae; genus Prunus; species Prunus dulcis. The sequence goes on along the minus strand of NC_047657.1, from coordinate 17,104,797 downwards.
TTTGTTTTCTCAAATGGTTTCTTATGGTTTTGTGGGTCCCAATAGGTTCACCTTCCCTTCTGTGTTGAAAGCCTGTGCTAAAATGGGGAATCTTGGAGTGGGCAAGTGTGTTCATGGGATGGTTGTGAAGTTTGGATTGGATACCGATGAGTTTGTTGTTAGCAATCTTGTGAGGATGTATGTTATGTGTAAGGTTATGGAGGATGCACATTTATTGTTTTCTAGGAGTGTTGTTGTTTGTGGTCATTTGAATGAGAGGAAGCAAGAGGGTAATGTGGTTTTGTGGAATGTGATAGTTGATGGGTATGTGAGAGTTGGGGATGTTAGAGCTGCTAGGGTGCTGTTTGATAAAATGCCTCAGAGAAGTGTAGTGTCATGGAATGTGATGATATCTGGTTATGCGCAACATGGGTTTTTTAGGGAGGCCATAGATTTGTTCCGTGATATGCAGATTGAGAATGTATATCCAAATTATGTGACTTTGGTTAGTGTCTTACCTGCGATATCACGGCTAGGTGCACTTGAACTAGGGAAATGGATACATTTGTATGCCGGTAAGAACAGAATCGAGATTGATGATGTGCTTGGTTCTGCATTGGTTGATATGTATTCTAAGTGTGGGAGCATTGAGAAGGCACTTCTAGTTTTTGAGAAACTGCCTAAAAGGAATGTGATTACTTGGAATGCCATAATTAGTGGACTTGCTATGCATGGTCGAGTGGAAGATGCTCTAGATTATTTTAAAAAGATGGAACTTGCTGGTGTGGTGCCTAGTGATGTAACATATATTGGTATCTTGAGTGCTTGTAGCCATGCAGGTTTAGTGGAGCAGGGCAGATCATTCTTCAACCACATGGTTAATGTAATTAGCTTAGAACCTAGAATTGAGCATTATGGGTGTATGGTTGATCTGTTAGGTCGTGCTGGACTGTTAGAAGAAGCTGAAGAGCTTATACTAAACATGCCAATTCAGCCGGATGATGTTACATGGAAGGCGTTGCTCGGAGCTTGCAAGAAGAAAGGGAACATCGACATTGGCAAACGCGTGGCAGAGGTTTTGATGGACTTGGCTCCTCATGACAGTGGATCATACGTTGCTCTCTCAAACATGTATGCCTCTTTGGGAAATTGGGAGGCGGTTGCAAAGGTTAGATTGCAGATGAAGGATATGGACATTAGGAAAGACCCGGGAGGCAGTTCGATTGAGCTTGATGGAGTGATTCACAAGTTTGTGGTGGAAGATGAATCGCATCCTCGAGCCAGAGAAATCCATTCAATGTTAGAGGAAATCTCCAACCAGTTGAGCTTAGAAGGCCATAGGCCTGACACCACTCAAGTGTTGCTCAACATGGATGAAGAAGAAAAACAAAGTGTTTTGCATTATCACAGTGAGAAGATTGCAACTGCCTTTGGCTTAATCAGTACAGCCCCTCAAACCCCTCTTCGAATTGTTAAGAACCTGCGCATATGTGAAGATTGTCACTCTTCTCTAAAGTTGATTTCAAAAATTTATGAACGCAAGATTATCGTCCGCGACCGCAAGCGCTTCCACCACTTCGAGCAGGGGTTATGCTCTTGCATGGACTACTGGTAATTTGTCAACCAGAAATGCAATTTGCAGCCATTTTTTGCAATTGTCTCTCAAAGAACCCTACATATAATCATTTCAACTGTATTTAGATTCTTCTCCTAAGCTAACCCTTTTTTGTGTTACTTGATGAAATGTACAAATGTGTGATGTGTGACATGAAGTTTTCCTCAGAATGGTGCATGCGTACTCATTGCCATGGAAAATTTCCTTGAGTTTATGAGTGAACTTTTAATTTCCACACTTTGTCCAGAGCAAGACACATTTCATTAGCATAACATGAAAGTCAAAATCCCAAAATCTTCAGCCTAGTCGCATGCAAACATAGACAAAAGGGGTTTTCAGAAAGCAGAATCATTAAACAGAATGATTAAGCAATTCAATTTGGGGAAACAAAAAAAGTGAGAGTTTATGGTGATAATCTGGATTTACTTATGAATAGTCAAGGAACTCAATCTGCTGTGAACATTTAAATTTAAATTGGAGGAATGATTTCTGTATCTTTGCCTCATTGCATCATTAGGGTGCAACCGAAAAGAAGCAATCAGTGTGTCTCCACCATGCTGAACAAGTGGTCGACTGGGTAAGATAACAAAATCTCCTTTGATACTTTTAAGTTTCATTGGCTGCCCACCACTTAACATACAACTTCCAATAAACTTAATTATCTTAGAAGAATCTAATTAAGAAAGGGATGGATGATAAAACCATGCCAGAAAATGAATGATTAATTTGGCATAAACTGGCGTGAGTTTGAACAGAAATGCCATGAAATTATTTTCTGAAATTAATTTCTACTTCTTACAAAAAAATTTATAGCTTAATTAGTTAAGAGTATTTACTATGCACCCGAGTTTCTAGGTTTGTCTAATATGAGAGAATATGATTTTCTGTCAAAGGTAACTCCCAAGCTAGTACATTGGATTCTAGTATATTCTAAAATTCTGAACAATTGAAGGGAAAAATCAATACTAAATTTCAGCATGACCCACAGGATGGATAGGTGGAACTCACTACATGTGAACAACACCTTTAACACCCGTCCTTTATCCATTTTCATGTTAACCTCTTCTACTTCTGCTAAACTTTTGTAGCTTTGCTTTGTGAAATCTGACCCACAACCTGTCAACCACAAGCATGAGGACCCACTGGATGCGGCGGATCAAAGACCATCAAAGCCGACACTCACTCACCATCTCCACCCTTCAGTCAACGAGTCAATTCGCAGTCAAAGACGATGGACACGTGTATGGCATTAGATTAAGGACCACGACAACTTGCATACACCTGCACTTACACTTTGCCTTGAAAAGACAAGACTTGGTGGCTTCTTGCACAGCCAAGCTTTCTTTCCCTCAAACAAAGCAACCTCCTGCAACCCTATGAACTTAAAAAAACCAACTAATTCCAAAGGTGGGCGTGCACGGTGCAGAACAGGATTAAATATCAAAAGCAAACCCAATAATTTTATTGAATGAAGTGAGAAGTGTTTTGTTTGTCATCCTTTGAGAATGAGAGTAAAGATCAGCTGTAATGGTGCTCACAGTATGATTATCTTCTGATAAAGTTTGAAACTTTTTGTATAAATCCGACGGTGGATAATCAACATGGTACGAATTCATATGACTGTGTAATCAAAACAAGGCCCTATAGATAATAGACTAGGAGATTGCTCATAGTCAACACTCTGTCAGCTTTTCCAAAAAAAGAGAGCTTCTTTGAACTGCCCACCACTACAATACCACCTTTCCTCTTTCACTCTCTCTCTCTCTCTCTCTCTCTCTCTCTGCTTCATTCATGGAGATTTTGAAACGTTTCTTTCTCCACACTTTCCTCTTCTACTTCGTTGTAGGGTTGAATATTAGCTCACCCACTGAGTCTGCTTCTACATCTTCTTCTTCTTCTTCTTCTTCTTCTCACTCTGCAGATGTTGAGCTTCTCTTGGGAAATATCAAAGCTTCACTGCAAGGTAACACTCAGAACTTACTCTTATCTTCATGGAATTCCTCTGTTCCTCTTTGCCAATGGAGAGGCCTCAAATGGGTCTTTTCCAATGGCTCCCCATTGCTCTGCAACGACCTCTCTTCACCCCAATGGACAAATCTCTCTCTTTCCAGAGACCCATCCCTTCACCTTTTCTCTCTTCAGCTCCCATCTGCCAATCTCTCAGGTTCACTCCCCAGAGAGCTGGGTGAGTTCTCTATGCTCAAAAGTTTGTACCTTAACATCAATTTTCTGAGTGGAACTATCCCTCTGGAGCTTGGGTACAGCTCTTCCCTCTCTGACATTGATTTGGGCAACAATTTGTTGAATGGGGATTTAGCACCATCTATATGGAACTTGTGTGATAATCTGGTTTCACTTAGGCTTCATGCTAATTCACTATCTGGGTCTCTTCCTGAACCTGCATTGCCAAACTCTACCTGCAGAAATTTGCAGGTTCTTGATTTTGGTGAGAACAAGTTTTCAGGGAATTTCCCTGAGTTTGTTACCCAATTTGGTGGGCTTAAAGAACTTGATCTTGGGAATAACATGTTTTCGGGTCCAATTCCTGCGAGTTTAGCTCAGTTGAACCTCGAAAAATTGAACCTTTCACACAATAATTTTAGTGGAGTGTTGCCAGTTTTTGGTGGATCAAAGTTTGGTGTGGAGGATTTTGAGGGAAACAGCCCTGGACTTTGTGGGTTACCTTTGAAAAGTTGCAGTGGAAGCTCTGGGTTGAGCCCTGGAGCAATTGCTGGTATTGTTATTGGGTTGATGGCTGCAACTGTGGTTTTTGTTTCATTGTTAATTGGGTATGTGCAAAACAAGAAGAAGAACAGCAGGGCAGAGAGTGAAGATGAGTTAGAGGAAGAAGAAGATGAGGAAAGTGGTGGCGGTGGTGGTGGAGCTGGTGATCAAGGAAGGCTTATCTTGTTTCAGGGCGGCGAGCATTTGACATTAGATGATGTGTTGAATGCCACAGGACAAGTTTTGGAGAAGACCAGCTATGGGACTGTTTATAAAGCAAAACTTTCAGATGGAGGGACCATTACTTTGAGGTTGTTGAGGGAAGGTAGTTGCAAGGATGGGAGTTCTTGCGTACCTGTGGTAAAGCAATTGGGAAGGATTCGCCACGAGAATTTGATTCCACTGAGAGCTTTCTATCAGGGGAAGAGAGGGGAGAAGCTTCTGATATATGACCATCTTCCTCACAGAACCCTTCATGATCTTTTACATGGTATGCATATTTTTCGTTCTTTTCTCTCTACTTTGTTGCTAAGCAATTATCCTGTGAGATTGAATAGTTTATGGTCTTTGCCATATTTTACAAAGAAATGAGCTTTAAAATACTTGAGTCTTTTTTGTCTTGTAACTGATAGATCTCTAAATACTTCCAATTGTATGTCTTTGGCCTCTTGTGATTGTTAAAACATTTAAAAATCATCAATTGTCTCATATTTGGTTAGTTTGGAGCGATAGATATTTGTAGCATGATTACACACAAAAAAACAAGCGTTTACATGGTTCACTGCCCTTGTCATACCTGAAAGGATTTCAACAACCACCATAGGATTACTTATACAATTTCCATGGATATGAAAGAGTGGAAACTTAATTACGGGAACCCACACTTTACTGTTCTGTAAGAGTCAGTTCCAAAGTTCATAGAAGCCCACTTACTTTAGAAGAATTAGCAGTAACATATTATTTTTAGGCCCACTCAACTTAAGCAACTTCAAAATCTCTTTGGACCTGGTCTTGCACAATCAATGACCTGTAGGGAAAGAATCGACAGGTTATTTTCTACTATTTGGTTACTTGTGGACACTCACTGCAGATTCATTTAACTAACTTTTCATTTGTTTTGGTTGGATGCAGAAACCAGAGCTGGCAAACCTGTGCTGAACTGGGCTCGGCGTCACAAGATTGCATTGGGTATAGCTAGAGGACTAGCATATCTTCATACTGGTCTTGAAACGCCTATTACTCATGGGACTGTAAGATCTAAGAATGTGCTTGTGGATGAGTTTTCTGTAGCTAGGCTCACTGAGTTTGGGCTTGACAAGCTTATGATCCCTTCCGTAGCTGATGAAATGGTGACCATCGCAAAGAATGATGGTTACAAGGCACCAGAACTTCAAAAGATGAAGAAATGTAATTCCAGGACAGATGTTTATGCATTTGGAATTTTGCTACTGGAGGTTTTAATAGGCAAGAAGCCTGGTAAAACTGGGAGGAGTGGTGAGTTTGTGGATTTGCCTTCGATGGTGAAAGTCGCGGTTTTGGAGGAGACAACATTGGAGGTTTTCGATGTGGAGGTGTTGAAGGGGGTAAGGAGTCCCATGGAAGAAGGTTTGGTTCAGGCACTGAAACTTGCAATGGGTTGCTGTGCTCCGGTTGCTTCGGTTAGACCCTCCATGGATGAAGTTGTGAAGCAGTTGGAGGAGAACAGACCAAGGAATAGGTCCACTTTGTACAGCCCCACAGAGACAAGGAGTGAGATTGGCACCCCATTTTGAGCTTCCATTTCCCAAATGTTAAAATTATGACTTTAATTGATAATCTTGTCTCTCTCTCTCTCTCTCATTCAGTAGAGCATTGTAGTTGATGGTGGTGATAGTGTTTCTTTATATGGTGGTCATATTTCTAGGATGAAAATCAATTCATGGTCTAAATGTATTTTATGACAATGCTTTCTCTTAGTCTCCTTCTCAAGCAGTGTGCTGGAATTTATGAAATCTCAATATATTTATGTTTATGCTGCAATTTTGATGCAGAAGATAAATGTTTCACTATAAAACAATCTGTTAAGACATAACGCACATAATCATCTTTGTAAGAATCAAGAAGGTCTAAGTTACATATTTTATATTTTTCATGCTTTATTATTATTTTAGCTTATCAGATTATTGGGTTTTAGTTTGTTTTTGTTTTTGTTTTCCTGCCTAACCACATGACAAGAACCAAGAGGTGACAGCTTCATTAGGTTTTGCATGCAAGTCTGAAACAAACTAGTTGGATCAAATGTGCTGATGTTTTTTAGATCACATGCAAACAATGTGGCCTTGTCATCATGGCTACGCGAATTATGCATTGATAAAGTTTTTGTTGCAATCAAGGGAAACACAGAGCACCAACATTTTATAGAAGCGATGTTGAGTTAGGAGGTTCGAAAACAGAACATCGAGTGGGTTGGGAGGTTCAAACACAGAAACTCGAGTGTAAGAGTAACTGTCAAACATTAATTGACTAAAGTTCATTTATATGGACCAAAGAAGACAGAGTGCAAAAAGGTAGAAATGTGATCGCTAGAATAGAGAAGAAAAAAAATGTACACTTTTTCAAATATTGGATTGGGGGACAAATAGGGTGGGGAAGCGATGTAAACATAATGGCTGCAAACTCACCAATAATTAAAGGAAGAAAGAATGAGTAATAATTTCTTTTCTTCCTTTTTTTCTGTTTCTTTTTCATGGGATTGATAATTAACATTGGTAACCCCTCCTGCAATTAAGAACACCAGCACCAGCTGTGATGGTGCCAACCATGGAAGATGACTTGGCCCCTAAGCTTGAGGCCCTGGCATAGCTCCCTGCAGCTCCAGCTCCTGATGCAATGAAATAGGCTCCATTGAGCAGCAGGTCTCCTTCTGATCTCCAGTTCCAGTGCTTCCAGTTATTTGTTTCAACTCTATGTGTCACCTGAAAATATCAAGTAAATTGTAAATATTGTCAAATTCCAACCTCATCATCCTCATCAATATGAAAATTAAACGGGGTTTAGTCCAATAAAAACTTGCATATCAATTGTCTTATGTTTGAAACCCCCTCTCCTTGTAGTTTGGACTATCTTTAGTATATTTTTTTTAAAAAAAAAATTAACTTCCTTATTTTATTTTATTGAAAATTATACCTCCTTGGCAAAGGCATTGTTGGGAGCCAGATATCTGTTGCCCTGGCTATTAATGGTGGGTTCAGCACTTCCACCGATGGCATACATTTCCCAGTGTGTGTAGTCATTGTTCACCACATGGAAATACCCGTGCCTACACCTGCAAAATTAATTAAATTGGGGACCAATTAGAAAAACAATAAAAATAAAAACCAAGAAGAAAATAAGAGTTTTAAAAAAATATAATACTTCAAAAATATTTACCTTGGCATCCTTTGAATTAGCCCCTCACCAAAATGATTGTAGGCAATGGTCACTTGCATTAGCTTGTCCCTTGTGTAAGAGTCACTGTGACCCAATAACATAACCTTTTCCAAATTACCAAAATTAAAAGGTTAATTAGTCTCTAATTAGCTACTAATTACCTTGAGAAATTAGGGTGAATTAAGTAAATGTGTGCACCTCATTATGGTGGGTAAAGTAATTGTTGGAGATGGTAATTGCAGTTGAGCCCATTATAGCATCAATAAGCCCATCAGCACAATTGGAGAGAGAATTATGGTCTATCCAAATGTGGCTCGACCCAAAAATGGAAATCCCATCCCCATCAGCAATTGTCCTCCATCCGTAATGACTCGGTGAGCTCCGGACCATGGCATTTCCTGTGGGCTTGCAATCATGGATGTGCAGCCCGTGGATGATGACGTTGGTTATGAATTGAACGGTGATGCACGCTCCATATGCAATGTGGACATTGACCCCACGCCCATCAATGGTCTTGAAGCTGTTCATTATGAGCTCTTGCTTTAGTGTGATCACCATGTCATGCTTGAACACAATCCACAACGGCTGGTCTTGGATGACCGCGTGGCGGAGGGTTCCGGGCCTAGGGTTGATCGGATCATCATCTCGAGGGTTGTTCACGACGTAGTACTTGCCATCGCGGCCACCCACGGCATTGCGCCCGAATCCAATGCCGCAGTTGGCTAGGCGCTTGCGGTGGAGTTGCCAATGAGGGTCACATCTCCAACAATCATCAACGGGGTTCCCCGTTGCGCATGAAAAAAATCCTAAATTTCTTCTCTCCGTGCTATTCCGAATGCTCCTGAGAATAGTAAAAAAGAACAAAATAATCCCATTATTAATCAATTTTTTTTGTAATTATTATGCATTGCAATTATAGTGTACATGTTCGGGTGAGAAAAAGCATGTGAACCAAATAATATATTGTCACACACATGTGTTAGGGGCCATGTGAATAAATGGTAGGGACAAAAAATATTGCCAATTAAATAAAACATACGGATAGAGGGTTACGGTCCATACGGAAATTGGGTTCTTATTTTGTCCTATTTTTATTTATTTATTTTCCTAAATTTAGTGACACAAGTAATAAATGGTGAGGTGTAGGCTTGTGTGTCGGTGGAGGTAAATTATTTTTTAAGAAAAAATGAGACATTTAATGAGGTCATGGAGGACCCATTGAACGACGTAGTTTCTGTCAGTTGGGCAGCTGCAGGATCAGCTAAAAAAATTGAGGCAAAATTCTGCTGAGAAAAAAAAAAAGTCTTGCAGAACAAAACCAGATCTGTGATCTGTGATTTGTGGTTTTTGGGGCTTGCCTCTTTGCCAGGCTGGTGATGGGGAGCAAAATTTATGTTAGCCTACCCCACTAATTGTGTGGGATTTGCATGAAAGTAAAATTATGATCTATACATAAGTGAATGGAACAGTAGACACAGAAAAATAGTGAAATGAACAGTTTTTCACACTGCTTTTTTTTTTTTATAGACCAGACAAAATAATCATAGGAGATGGGTGAAATCATGATAGGTTTTGACTCTTGAGTGCATTGTATTCATCATATATATAAAAACATTGGATTCTGAAATGTCAATTATGCAAGTTTGGTTCCCATGATTGGGATATGGAAAGGTTTGTAGTTCAAATCGATACCGACATAACAGTTTTTCAATTTCGACACTTTAAATTAAATAGAGAGTTTGTTGTCCTGAATAAAATGGATAAGTACATATGTAGAGTTTCCTATATAATAACGATTTCGGCACTCTAAGTTTAGTAATTATATTAGGAGTGTCGAAAATCGCTGCCGTGAAGAAAATGGATGGGTACACATGGAGAGGAGGGTCTTTAGAGGGCAATTAATTAGGGTTATGTGAAATATGGGAAAACAAGCCGAAGGTGCACAAACAATTGTATTGGCACATAAAGCTAAATGTGCCTGGAATGAGATTTGGATAAGGAATGGGAAAGAAAAAAAAGACAAGAAAATAATAATGCAAAAGCGTGAGGGACGGATCTGGGGACATGAGCATGTGGGAGAGAAAGAAAGATTGCTGCATGGTGCAGCAAGAACATGCCAACGTGGTGGTTGATTCCCCAGAATCCAAAAGCACAAGTTCACCCAATCGATTAACAAAAAAGTTCAAAGCCAAATTCCCATTATAGTATCATAATAATATGCTATTAATATTATATAAAAGTAATAGACTAGGATTAGTCATTATAGAATATAATGACACAGAATTAGTATCACCAGAAAGAGCAGAAACTCAACATGATATTGTTTTGGAGAATATTTTATATGCCCCAAAACGATGTCGTTTTGGATACTCAATGAAGTACTTTTTGACCATGACAGACTGGTGGGTTAAAATTACAAGAAAGTGGTCCTTGGCAATTCTTTTTGGATGCTAAACCCTAATGTGCAGGAACAGATTGCAGAAGACCAAATCTAACCTAACAGGATTGCTTCCCTCTGAAGTGTTGACCATTTTGACTGGAGTTTTTGCGCGGTAAAATTGATTTTGACTATTTGACTGGGAATTTTAATCTACATGCAGAGGAGGAGAAATTGGCATGCGGAAAGGACATGTAAGAAAAACAAGTGGGGTTTATTAATTAATGTAATTAATTATGCACAAATCGCATGTGTCACTTCTTTTCTGTGACCCCATAAAATCATTAAATATTTTTTTGGGTAACATGCAAATCAGAAAAAAGAGAGCAAACAGAGACTTACATGTCAACCATAGAGGCAATCTCATCTGGATTATCCACTGCATGCTCATTCAAAGCCTCATCCGACCTGCAAACAGAGAATTATTTCCACCAAGTTAATTTTCATGAATTCTTTTTTTTTTTTTCTTTTATACAAACGATATCGAAAAAAGGAATTTATACAAAACTTCGAATACATAAATAACTACTCGTAAATCCTTGGGCTATAATACCCATACACAAGTTTGCTTCTTGTTTTTTTAATTAAGAAAGAGTTAGTAAAAGTTACTAACGTGAACCACCTAATAAAATAAGCACAAAGAGACAGGCACCGCCCGATAAGCGTGGAGAGAGAATTGATTATGGGAAAAGAGAGATGATTAACTATAAATTAATTTAATTACTTCAAGCATTCAGATTAAAGGGTACTTTCGTACGTGAAAAAATAAAAATCATAAGAGTTCAGAGCAAGGTCAAGTTAAAAGGCTCTGAGTTTGAACAGAGCAAGAACAGGGGAAAGCTATGATAACCAAATAAACGGCCTAGATTCTTCAGATCCAATCCCAATGGCTTAACGTTGTACCCTTTAAGCCATTTGGACGGACCAGATCGGAAGTAAACTACACCTGAAGATCTGACACTGAAGCTGAAACTGAAAATAAAAAAATAGTACAGAAACTGACCAGTCTGCCATTGATGAATTCTTGGAGCTCTGTAACTCCTCTGTTCCGACAAACCTACCAGAAACAAATTATAATGCAATGAGCACTCAAAATTCAAAGACTCCAAATTGAGCCAAGCCTATTAAAATGCAGCTGAATTTAGATAAATATACCTTGAATTTACAAGCTTTTCATTCTCTGCGCTCACAAACAGAGCTTGAAGAAGCACCATTGTTGAAAGTAAAGAAAACAAGCTCAGAGCGACCCCCATTGTTGCTGAATACCTAGCTCTCATTCTCTTTCTGTATCTATGTATATATCTCACAGAGAAACAATGTCTCTCTCTCTCTCTCTCTCACTCTGTTTCTGAAAATTGCAGAGAGGAAAATATGGAGGAAGAAGGAAAATGGAGTCAAAGAAAAGTTGTCATGGCGCCGTCTTTATATAGTGAAATGGGTTGGCCTAATTACTTCGCTAAACTCACTTAAAACCCTGGTTAAGTTAATATTTGATCAGGTAATTTAATTTTTTTCTTTTTTATTTCAAAAGTTGAAGTTTATTTAGCAATATTTAACAACCTTTTACCGCCACCTTAACCGTCGCTAACAGACTCTCCCTCCCATCACTCTTTAAGTCCGCCACGTGTCGAAGGTGTGTGTGTCGGTCATCACGTGCCGCACCCTCTCTGCTCACGCCTCCGCCAACCGCGAAGGCCCACGTCAGCTCATTTATTTATATTGTTTTTTTTACTGAACGTGCTGTCTTTTACTTTGTTCACATACGTACTCGCAGCGAGTTCTAATGGAATATACTCGCGGGCTTTTTGAGCCACGCAGCCACGTGGGAGTAACTGAATTTTCGGTAAGTGTATGAACTGGCTCGAATATAAAAGGGTACGAAATTGACAGGTGTCCTCCCAAATTCCAATGAGTACGGCATCAGAGTTTTGCGATCTGCTAGGTTACCGGTTCTTTCGGTAAGCGTCCGTACTCAAATCCAATTAATGGGCTTTCCCTTATTTTAATAGATTTATATTCTCAAATTATTTTTCCACCTTGGCAACGTTGGCATTGTCGCTTTTTTTTATTTATTTATTTATTAATATTGGCATTATTATTGTGGCAATTTACAGAGTTTCCCTAATTACCATTTTCAAGGAAGGATCATATGTCCCCATGCAGCCACCGTACTGATATTCATAACATGCCTTTCTTTTATCTGTAAATTTGAGCCTTTATTAACTTTTAATAGTGGTGAAATTAGTAAGGGAGACTTTCTTTGGTAAGGCGATTGAATCATGTCATTCGTTCAACCACACACATAAATAAGTATGACTCTCTGCCTGTATTAGAATGAGATCAATGTAATTTTGTGTGAGATCTAAATACAATTAAATTCTCTTATTTATGTGTGGTCAGACGAGTGACATGATTCACTCGCCGGACCAAAAAAATTTCCATTGTAAAATGACGGGGAAAATCCCATTTGATTGGACATCGAAATCCACTTAACAACACATAAGCCCATAAGAGTGAGGTGTCTAAATTTGTCGTTCCATTAATCACATATATATATATATATATATATATGCATTCTTTCAATCTTATCCACTCATTTTGAACTTTGGCAGTTCTTACAAGATTTGGATAGATTGGATTCAGATCCAGGGATATCAATCAAAATCAAAAGCTCATCATTTTGTTAGTTACAACATTTAACAGCTTTATTCTCCCTTAATTACAAACCAACAAACGCTATACAAAGAAGAAACCCTTGCATAAATAGATGATAATCTAATGAACTATTCAAGAATAAATAAGCTGAATTTGAGGGTGGTGATTGAAATAGAAGTCTGATTAAACATGATCAAACGTACCTAACTCAACCGCATTTTTTGTCAAACGACCCATTGATTGATTAGACGTGAGGTAAGCATCTATGTAAACCCATGTTTGTGTAGAATAATATTTAGCCTAATATATATATGCCTCTATCTATTTCTTTCTAAATAATTCTACTGTACGAGAAAGAGAATCAAATTCAGGCATACAAAGAATAAACACACTATCTCGATCAACTAATCTAATCCACGAATATCTGCAAAATTATTATTTCATATTGATCCAATGATTTTGATGTTTTAGTGCATGCATGTAAAGTCGTCCCCAAAATAAGTTGTGCAACCCACTAAAACACACACACACAAATATATTATGCATGTATGTATGTTAATTGTTGACAAAGTCAATGATATTTAGTATGGTAGAATACTTTTTGGTATATATTATTTAGTTTGGTACAATATTTTTTTGGATTAATATTGAAGGATGATAATGAGATATGAGAGGTGGTATAAACTATTGCATTTTGAGTATTTGGATGTGTCCAAGATAAGTCAAATACATTCTCCTCGGCACGTAGGCCTTGCAGGTTATGGGCATGTGATCAGAAGCGAAGGAATCTGCCTATCTTATTATTTTCACATGGGGTAGGCACATTAATATATTACTTAGCCATATGCATTTACTTAATCAAAATGTAGCCAATCAGAACCTAGGATTAGTTGGTTAATCCTAGTCTTTTTATATTAAAAAAATATTGGAATATTCTTCTATTTTATGTGCTAAAAGCTAAAAAATAAAAAATAAATAAAAACATATTCAACCAATTAAAGGAGGCATATATTGTACTTCTTTCCCAAATGTTTGCTCCATGATTTCCGCCTATAAATGGAGGGTTAGATCTTCGAGTTCAATTTCTCATATATTAAATATATATATTTCAGGTAAATTTATTCCTTTTTTTTTCTTATGTATTTTTTTATAATTATTGTTACATACATATTTGAGAGAATTATTGTGGACATGTTAGGGCCAAGAGGTATATAATTTACAATTGCCATACAGTGGATGATTGGACTGCGGCATTAATGCCATGAACTCTGCAATATACTTTTTCTTTCTCCCTCGTATTGTTTCTTCTCCTATCTTTTTTCGCTCAGAAAAATTCATTTTCCCACCTGCATTATTGCTATACACACCAAATCCAAGTCCCATCTTTGTCTATCCATAAAACCTAACTTAATCCTCCAAGTCTCAACCTTGTTCCATATTCATAATTCATCACCAAAAAAGGCCAGTTCTCCGGAAGTTAGTAAAGTTTGGTTGGTAGGACGATTGTGGAATGAACTGTAAATTCACACATCATTCAATTCACGAGTTATACAGAGCCGGTTTGTGTGACCAAACTTTATCTTATTTTCTCTTTAGTGTGTACACAAACTTCGGAATTACTCGAGAATGCATAACAGAAGGGAGACTGGATACCCACACAAAAAAATATTGTCAAACATATAGATTGACTGAACGACAGCTATGGCATCAGAAAAATCCATCTACAATGACCACAACAATTGCCTAATTGAGCCTTCTTGTGATGCAGCCAGAGGATCATATTCGTACGCGTGTACTGTGTGTCCTTTTGAGTTTGAGACTTGTTGTTGAATGTCATTATTGGCCCACATGGGGATGTGTTATCCATATATGTGATAGCTTTATTTGTACCCACCGTATTACACAACCCATGTTACTTCATTGTTGTGCTGACCTGTGTTTATTTTCCCGCTGGCAAAAGCAAACCCAACAAATTCGAGTCTTTCACTATTCTTAAAAGTTGGTTTGTGGCCATTCATTTTCTCCATTAGGATTCTTCATGATGCCTAAAACAATGCTTACCATGCAAGGCACCTATACGGCATGTCGTTTTTACACTCATATGTATGTGAATGTGTGGATGGATCTGTTGTTTTATGCTGGCCCAACATTTGTTTTATAGGCCATTGAGCTTTCTCCTCCGCTCTAAGTTTCATGGCCTCAGTCGTATGAGTTGGGCTTTTTTCTTTGATCTGAGCTTTGCTCTATGAGCCCATAACCAATGCAATATCCAAATTCTTACATTTTGGGTCCAAAATTATGGCGCCGAAGAGCATCTCTAAGGGCAGATGCAAAAGAGTAGACAAACCTCATTTGTCTTGCCACATTAGCATTTTCATGCTCCAAGAAAAGAGGTAAATTGGTAGGTAAATGAGTAGTGTTTTTCCAAGAGGCAACTGAACAGGCAACATGCTACATCAGTCTATATAGTACACTTTTGCCTACTTCGTTTACCTATATAGCCTTGGAGATGCTCTAAGAATTTTAATTTTTTTGGTTGCTCCACTGCAACTAAAATTCATATTCAAACCCAAAATATGAGTTGGGGTTTGGGATTAAAGTCACATTTGGGTTAGAGTTAGATATTGTTCTAACCAAAACATTGTGAACTAAGAGCAGGGTTTCTAACCCAAATATGAGTTGGGGGAGGGTTTCTTTTGTTTTTGATCAACTGAAGAGAAGGGATTCAAACTTGGGTAGAGTTCAACATTTGTAATTAAAATGAAGATATTCTTGAACAATGACCTACTATGCCTAGTCTTTGCCATGCAATACATCAAAATAATTGGCCAGATGGTAAAATCTCATTATAATTGGCAAGTACAAGACCTAAAAAATGACAAATTAAAGCTAAAAGAGATGTTTATTATTGGGACCAAAAATTGCAACTTGATCTCTATGCAGCTGCTGCTATATCCATAATCCAATTCCACACCATCTCTATTTTCTACAAATGGAGAGAAAGATCAAGCTTTTGCTCTTTACCCTTATCACCAATCCCAGGACTGTGATTGCCATTATTCACTGAAGAATGTTGAGAGGAACCTCCTCCTCCTCCTCCACTGAAGCCATTGTACCTTGTGCTTCTTTGCCAATTCAAGAAACTCTGCTCATCCTCCTCACACTTATAACCATTAATGTTATTGCTTGATGAGCAATTTCCACCATAGTACGCTAAATTCTCAAACTTGGCTCCACCGTTGGATCCGAAACCGTCGGATGAGAATTGCTGAGGGCTGGGAAAGTATCTGAGGTTGGCTGCATGAGCAGTTATATACATTGAAGGATGCAGGAGGCCTAGATGGTGATGATGGTTTGGAGCAAAAACCATTGGCGGTTGTGTAGTGTGTGAAAGTATTGGGAAGTTCATTGAGGATGCATATTCAGAAGCTCGTTTGGCCTTTCTTGCAGCTGTTCTTTCCTTTTTGTGAGCGTTTTGGTGGCCTCCCAAGGCTTGAGAACTGTAAAACTTTCTTGAACAGAAGAGACATGGAAAAACTCTTGAGGTGGTTGTTGTATCTCTGTCTTCTTCATTGCTTTCTTGATCGACATGGGTTGTGCCTTTCTGATCCTCGTCTTCCATGGCTGCAAACAAAAATTAAAAACTGATGTTGTGAGAGAAATGGAAAAGAACAAAAACCCAATTGAGAAAACCAAATAGTGTTGAGGAACTAACCTTGAAAAAGTGTGGAAGAAATAGTTGAGTTGGGTTAAGAAGAAAGTGACAGAGAGAACAGAGGAAAGAATGAGAAAGATGGAAAAAATGTGGTATATCTGATCAAAAAGTGAAAATAAGGGAGTTCAGAAGCCAACTTCTCTCAAAGAGTTGGAAAATGTGAAGAGTCAGTATAATTATTAAATAGAGTGCTTGAAACAGAGGGGTGTATGGGCTTGGGAACAGAAGGGATAACAGAGAGAGAGAGAGAGAGAGAGAGAGAGAGAGAAGATTCCATTTCCCAACTCCAAATTTAATCATCTCTTGTAATTAACCAATCACTCAATTGACCCTCAGCATGCAAAAGCAACTTGGATTGAATTGAATTAAATACTTTCCCCAATTAAGGTTTTGGCTAATCAGGTCCCCTACATTTATGAAAAAGACACTGCTGCCCTGCCCCAATCAAAACCAGTGTGATACAACCTGCAACTCTTGAGTGGAACGGTTTCTTATCTTCACCAACTCTGTTTTTGGTAATTAGCCAAGTTGACAATTTTAAGAAAACCCAAGATTAATGAAAGTCAAGTGGCTAATTAATTAGAGAGAGAGGGGGGTGGGGGAGAGAGAAGCAATGGAAGAAGTCACAGAGTGTCAGAGTAGCTAAGCTTACATGATCAGGTTTGTGATCTCCAAAGGCCAATATGGAACGATTGGGTGACTTAAAAGCTAAACTCAGTCCCCCACTTGTTCTGGGACTCTCTCTCTCTGCATGCAGATGGGGAAATGGCTTCTTCTGCTAAATTAATCCTCTGCTTTTTTCTATAAATGGTGATGGGGCTAACGGCCACTAGTTTCCTCTTCTCTATTCTCCACCGCCAATCCCATGTTGTAATTGGTCATTTTTATTAAATCCCATTTTAATTTGCATGCAATCCTCCACTGCAATCCCACGTCACACTGTCACTTGCCCAATAAGAGAATCCAATACTTGCCAATCAGCACGTCTCTGTTACACGTGTCACCAACCCAGTAGCTGAAAATAGCCAGAACTGCGTCAGAGTTCCATGCCACGTTATCTTCTGGTTTGTGAGAATCAAACCATTGTTTTGTTTTATTGTCCAAACTCGGAACCACAGAAGAGAACTTGAATGCCAAACAACCATTTCATAATATAATTATATAAAAAAATTATATATAAAAATTAAACATTTTATAGCCTAGAACTGCTTGCGACAGCAGACAGACAACCTCTTCGCTCTTTGGCCCCAAGTGAATATTTCTTTGGGAAAAAAAAGAGGAGTTTTTCATTTGCAAATTAGTGTGGAAGCAACAGCATTAAAAAATGTACAATTAATCCTTGGGGAGAAATTAGAACAATCATGGCTTTCTCTGAATAAATGTTGAAAGTGAACAAAATAAATAATTACAAATTTTCAAGTAGGGTCGAGAATTATGAACAAGACTATGAGTAGGGGCCTGAATTTTCTATTTCTTTATAAGCACAGTCAGGACATCTATTCATGCTATACTGTGATAAACAGATTGAATGGCTAGTCAAAAATGCCATAGAAAGACTTTCAGGAACAACCGAAACATCTGCTTACAGAGAAAAGGCTTGATGGCCCTGGTTCTGGCTCGGGGTCAGGCTTTCTGCAAGGAAGATGCTTAAAGAAGGCCTTCACTGCACCTGTTACGCCATCCTCATTCTCCATATCCTTGGCAAGTTCAACAGCACGCTCCTTCACCTGGGATAATATTTGGGTAAGTTCATTAGGTGCTTTTCTTCCCAGTATCCACCATGATAATAAACCTTCTTAGTATTTCATGAAGATTTCTTATTAGAGCCAGACTAAAAAAGTTAAGGCTTGCTTGTACTTTCATAAGTACTGATGTTCTGGATGTTCTTATATGCTGGAACTTCTAAAATAGAAACATTGATAATGGTGTATTTTTTTTTTTTTTTAAACAAAACCTTGTCGTATATCTTAATGCAGCTGGATTGAAAACTTTTGGGATGCATCTGGCAACAAATTCTAGATTTACAAACTTGCACATCAAATCTTGTCACTCATTTTAGAATCTAGATGTTCAAATGTATGCAGTCAGTTCGCAAATCCAACTTTTCTCAGGAAAGAGATAAAAAGTTACCTTCGGATCAAGCATAAACTTTATTGCATCAACCAACTTGGGAAGTGAGAACTCATCAACAGCAATGGGTGCAGGGCCCACTCCTCTGGCATGTACTCGCTCTCCCCAGAAAGGTTGGTCTCCGAAGAAAGGAACAATAGTTGTTGGACACTAAGATAGAAAAACAATGTACATTTAGGGAAACACTAAAGAGCTGAAAACACTCAACAATAAATTAGGTTATAAAACAATTACTGCAGCTTTTAGACCAGCAGCTGTTGTTCCAGCACCTCCGTGATGCACCTGAAGCCAAATCAAACCATAAGAACTGTCTAAGATCTAAAACTACTTTAAAGCATGTCGAGAAACAAAGAGTTGAAGCCTGGAAATATTAAGAGATTGTAGAATAAAATTTTAAACGTTACAAAGCCACCATCCTAATATTTCACATCCTCTTGCCCAGTGCACAATGTTCTCCTATAGATCTCAAAATCATACTAAGAATAAAAGATGGAACTCATTGGTGATGTTCCTTTTTTCTATTTTCCCTTTTCTTCAGTTTAAAAACTACAGAATGAAAACTACAAAACTAAGGTATTCAGCTCACCACAGCCTTGCATTGTAAAAACAGCCAGTCATGAGGGCAGTTGTCCAATAAATATATGAAGTCCTTTGGTTCAGCCACTGGGAAGAAACCAAATCAAGTGAAATAAATTAGTGCATTCCAGAAGTCAGCTAGATAGGCAATAAAATGGAAAAGGGAAAAAGTAGGACAGCACCACGCTTGTAATAACCATGAAATCATACTAAGCTTGTGGGAACTAAAAACTTACAGTTTCCAAGGCCACCCCAGCCTTTGTTGATGATGCCCCTTTGCCCTGTCTTTTCCAATGCTTCCACAATTATCTGGGTCATTTTTTCTGGCTCTTGAACAGGCTGACGCAAGGCAGTAAATTCTGGTCACAGAAAGCTACATTTGTATGCATGAACGTAGGTATGTGCATTCATATATACGAATGTGCGATTGTGTGTGCGCGCACTTGTGTGTACACGTGTCCATGCATGTGATCTGCATAAGTATATGTGTGACTGAAAAATAATGTAAAAGAATGTCTACTGAAAAACACTAGTTTTCTTTATCCTCGAGACGGTAAATAATTTGCCGTTGTCTACTAACCAGATCTAATATTTTAGCTCACAGTAAACTAACCACAAATAGCAATCCCAATTGCGTATCTTAAGGTTTTTCGAAGATCATTTCATGTTATATACAATATAATCATAGAATCAAATTGATTGAAAATGGCATTGCATTTCTCCTCATAGACGATCTCAATTTTAAAGTGAATTAATGGTGTCCTTAGAAAGTCAATTATTCTATCATAGATGGGTAATTATCGAGTCCATCCTCAAGATTGGAAGCAAGTCTCAAGGCTTCTCAAGTATGCTTCAACATATATATTGTATATTAATGAGTAATGATTAAAAAGATTTATAAAAAAAACTCACCAGGCTACCGAAACCAATATATATAGGCTTGTCACCAGCTTCAAGCCACTTCACAAGTAGTTCTGGAGGTTCATAATTTGATGCAAGATCAAGGAAGCAAAATCCCACCACATCAACCTTAGGTCCCCAATCTGCAAACCAAGTATTATTAAGTAGAAAAGACTGACAGACATTGGCATACTTCCCAAGATTCATGCCTTCTTAAGCCACTGTTTTCTACTTAGTCAATTAAACAGAAAAAACTGAATGAAAACTGAGGAGAACAGATATAAGTATATATCATGAAAACAAACACATTTAAATCAATTACTTGCTTTGAAGGGGTGATTTAAAAAAACATGTTAAGAAAGAAAAGAGATATGCCCTATAGATGGAGGGGTCTGATACACTATCCTAGACAACACTGTGTGTATTATTGTCACTCAGCCTACAGCCACAGTTTTTTTGAACCCAACAAGTTTCGAAAACAACCCTACCTCATTAACCTGAGGAACTCCAAATGACTATAAATGGAAGAAGAACAACATGCAAATAAAATAGAACTAAAGTACCTTTTGGTTTAGGAACAAGATGGGGACTCCATATATATCCATGTGGCACATCAGAATCAGAGCCTTGTGAACCACTTAAATATGTGACAGGTCTTAGTTTCAACTTTTTCTTCCGAACATCATTAATCATGTCTCGTATACCAAGCCAAATTAAGGAGTCAACAATTTGGTATGAAAGCTGAAAATTTGTGTACGCCAAAAGTTAGAACTTATTATAAATATGAAAGTGGAAATCGGATATAATTTTCATAAACATTTAAAAAGAATAAAGAAAGGTTGAAATTCACACGACTCACCCTATATCCAGTTGATTGCTTGACGCGGGACAGAGGATGTGGAAATTCACTAGTTGGCCTGGTAGGAAAAGGTAAAACATCCACAATGCATATTTAAACTTTAAAGAATGACAACAATGACAAAACATTGACAAGCTATACAACCCAGTAAGATTCCATTACCCAAACGAGACTTACGTCCATGGCATCGTAAAAAATATATGAAGAGGTATTTTTAGTGCCTCCGCCACATGAGTATGCCCTAAAGAACATTTGTGAGGTTAGTGGTAAGCAAAGCAATCGAAGTACTCTTTCTGAAATATAACTGAATATAACTATAACTTTCAATATAACAATAACATGCACATGTATATTAGGGGATGACGGTGTAATCACTTCAGAATCCACAAACTCTTTAAAGTGGGGAAAGGAACATTGTTTTAATAGAGTTACAAAACTGGAAATAACATTTACAACCAAAGATCCCACCCACCATTGCCCAAATGCAGAGACAAATATTTTCACCAAAAAATCCAATTTATATCACCAAAAGAATTTAAATGCTTACTTAAATTATGTAAGTGTCGAGAGCTAACCATATGCTGGGGGATTTGCAATGATTGCATCAGCTTTAAAAGGGATGCCAGAATCCATATCAGGCTCTTTGCAAGCTGGAAGTAAGGAATATATAATTTCCTTTATTTGATTACGCTGAATAGGAATCTCAGAAGGCCCTGATGGCAGGAAGCCTTTATTTTTAACCATATCTGCTCAAGAAACGTAGAAGTCAACCAGTTACACAGAAATTATAAATGGAATTCATATTCAGCTTTGACAAATATTTCAAGTTTACTCGTACAAGACAATCAATATACGTCAATATATACTAAAAGACTAAACATAGATTGCTCAAAATCACCAAACGAATCAACACATAGGGCATTTCGGTACATACAACCAGCAAGGACTTTTGGATCGCCGCCTAAAGGGTAAAACTCCAGACCAGCAGTCAAGACAAACTCTTTGAAATTTGAATGAGTAGCTAGTCTTACACGATGGCCATAGTCCTGCACAAAAATTATTTCATAAACAAGTTTGAATATGTGCACATGACCATCCTGAATAGCAATAACTTTCCAAAACAAAAATCAAACTCTTAGTCACAAATTATTTTTACTAAGATCATAAGAGTTTATAACAGCTAATCATGTTATAATAATGGTCACCACTTTAGACATTTAGTCTCAGAAATGAAAAGACATTTATAAAAAGTCCAGTGACCTGCAAACGTTTGCCAATTGCAATAAATGGCTGCACATCTCCACGCGTCCCGACAATAAGCATTACTATTTGCATTGGCGGTATGTATTCAAGATTTGCTTCATCAAGAGGTTCATCATCGGCAGCTTCAGTAGGAGCAGCTTTGTACCCACCACCAAGAGACTGAGGTTCAACATCCCCTGGAACTTCAAATTCTACGGTCCCATCATCTTTCACGGTAGCTATTCTGTTTAATAGCTTAAGCTGCACAACAAACAACGCATTGTAATCCCATTTGCCTCATTCTACACATCAATTGTGACTAACACTGGAACAAGCTTAAGCCTGCAATTTTCAAATGATACAAGGAACCAAAATAAAAACATCATCTCTGATAATAACTCATACCTTCTGGTGTACCGAAATTTTGTCGTTAAAAATCCTTGCCGCGTCTTTGGGCAATATATTTTGATGTCTGGTGCTGTCAGTTTTTGATCTTTCTAGCTTAGGCGGACCTGAATTTGATTCTACTTTTTCAGTCTTCGATGATATCTCCACCGGTAATGTGTTCCCTTTAGACAAACTCTCGCTAGAAATTCCTAAGTTGAGAAGAGAGTAAAAAAAATCAGATGATGCATTTGTAAATTGGACACCAAATCTCCGGAATTATAGTATTGCTTGTTTAGAACGCAATAAAAACATAAACTTCAACTTTGCTCCGCACTATAGTAAGTGCGCAAATTCTAATAAATTTTCCTGTATTTTCTCAGAAACCAAACAGAATCTAAATTTGGAGCGAAACCTACAAACCTGTAGAGCTACTGCCACCGTGGCCTCTGGCCACTGTACTCTCCAATTCTACACTATTCCCGCTACTTCCGCCTCCAGTTTCTTCCTCGATTCTCACCGGACCCTCTCCAGAAATCCCCAAAGAGCTCCGTCTATTGTCCGTCGGCTCCGCCATGACTGCCACCGAATCCGGCGAGCAGTCCGGGTGGCGTGGCTCGTTGTGATCCAGATCCGGCGAACCTCACAGAAAGGCTGAAACTTGAGTAGAGAGTGGCGTAGAGCGTGTTTGGATTCCGAGAAAGTCTTCCAAGATTCCCGAGAGCGAGAATCTTACGCTCTCCTGTCCTCCGGAACACAAGGCCGAGGATGAGGAGGCGAAAGGAAAAACAAAGAGAAAAGCACGTTCGAAAAAAGTGGGTGGAAGTGCTTTGCTTCCTGTTAATCGCTGCAAGGGGTGATTGTGTTGTGCGTTTCGTTGAGTACGCGACACGTATGCAAACTGTTCGCGTGACCTGTATTTTTTTCTCAGCCGCGCTGTTTAGATGTTTTTTCCAAAGGACAAGCAAGAAACACAATTTTCGCGCTTTCATTTTACTACCGTGGTACGAAAAATGCTAACGGAACTTGCTCAAAAGAATTTTCACGTCCCGATTTTGGAAAATATTTTTACGTTAATTTACTGTTGCCTTGTAATTTTGGTTTAAAAATTGATGTTAAATACTACCGTTAATTGAGATGGCTCCCTATATACTTTTTAATTTATTTAATAAATTACTATCGCTTATTTAGTAAAAAACAATTGATATTAATTTTGGCATGCTAGTTAGTAAGTTCGGTTTTAAGGAAATAATTCTCTTTTGAGTACGTATTATAATTCCAAGTGAAAATGTACCAGCCATGTTGATGATTTGGAGACCAGGTCTTGCTTTCAAACCCAACTCCACATGTACGCAAGGTCCAAGTAACTAGATACAAATAATTTATTGGGCTACTGGCCCAATCGAGGCATATGGTAGCCCAGTCCATTATCTATAATATTAGGAAATATGCTAATTACACATTCGCCCTTTTCTTCAGGACAATTCACTATTATTAATAAATTTTCGATGTGACCATAATACTAACACGAATTATTATAACATTTGTATTTTATTTATAAAAAAAAAGGATTAGTAATATTACGTGACAACACGACAGTTACATTCAAAGAAATTTGTTGCTCTCATCCCACATACTTCGTATTTATTAATTTATTATAATATTTGTTACATTCTACACTCGTTATATCGTTGAAATAACGAATTATCGATATTTCGAATGTTGTTATTGAAGTAGCCCTACGGCTATATTTTATATTCTCACTGCACTAAGAACCCGACAATAACTCTCAACTACATGAGCATGACACTTTTTGACCCAAGTAATGGAGTTTTTATTTTATTGTCTTAGTGATTATTATTACCAACACTTCCGCTTGACGTGGTGGTGGGATTTCAATGCCGCAAAATGGTCACTCCATTTGCCTACTCACCTTTTCAGTTACCAACTCTTCTTGCCATATGCGAGTAACTCAGAGTAATGGCAAATATTTGGGTGACAATGTATGTCCACAATCAAATCAATAAGGACTCACATATATATATATATATAATATGGTGTCACATTTGTGCACTCAACACATGGTCGATCTTTATCAAAATCAAAGCCGCTATCAATATGTGGGCAGTGTTTATTTGCACATGTGCGTGAGTGATTTTCAATTATTTATTAACGAATAAGCGAATTTCTTCTACCGACAATCGAATAATTTCAAATTATTGATACATGTATAGCTCTCACTGTACCAAGGACTATGAGTCACTCACTGGACTGTTTCTAGCAAAATCCATGGCGTATAGGTACCTCTAAGTCTGCAATTAGTGGGCAACAATGATCTTGACGGCAGAGGAAGGAGTCTATGAATGTTTGACAACAACTAACGGCTAACAGTCAAGTCAACACAAATATCAAACTTAGCAAACTTTGAGAAAATAAGAAGTCGGTGTTGAGTGTTGACATGTTGTCATGGTGCGATGGTGCCATGGTGGAGCCATTAGCTGTCCTGCCAACCAAAAGGCACCGTTGACAACCTAAAACCATATTTAATACACACCCCTCCCCTAATTGGTTAATATTTTTGCCATATATTGTTGCCAATGCAGGCACACTACATGCAAATTAAACACCAAAAAAAAGATAAATGTTGTAACAAAAAAAGGAGGAGGTAGATGTCCCTTTTGATTGGTGAAGAGTGATTTTAGTGGCTAGAGGCTAGGGCCCACATGTAACATTTTTTTTCCCCTTAAAAACATACGAAAACCACCTTATTTTAATATATGCTTTCGTTTAAGGTTTAATTTCATATTCGTAAACTAACTTAGAGTAAATACGAGACAAATTTTAAATTTAGGTTTTTTTAAGCACACATAATTACATATGTACGCAAATTTTATCATATAACGGTGATTGTTATATTCATGAGTAAATCATGAAATATTATATAGAAAGAAGCTATATTGTTATAATTTATAACTAATGACTGGTTTTGTTTTATTTTTTGTTATCATTGGTATTATCGTTAATATTATTCTGGAAAAAAACTTCAAATTTGGATTTTGAATTGGGGGTTCCCGTAGGATTTAGATGAATATTTAAAACAAATAAACTAATGAAATGAAATAAAATAAAATAATATTGTTATTTGTTATTGATACAGTAAAAAGGCAATACCGTGGGTGGGTCGATGCCGCTTAATTCTCGGCAATGTCGCTCTCCGACGCCCGAGATTGAACCTGTAGCCGTAAGCCACGCTCCCTTTTCATCTCCAAATCCCCTCTCTTTCTCTTTTTCCCAATTTTCCCTTATTCTTCTTCTTCCCTCTTCACACCAATGACAGCTTCCCAGCTCCAAAACCCAGTTGCAACACACAGACAGAGCCACACGCACCCCCCTTCGCACCCATCATCAGGTACTTGAAATTTTCAATTTTTCTTCTGCAATTTTGTTCCTTTCCATTTTGATCGGTACCCATCTCTGTATTAAGCATGCCCACTTGAAATTCGCTTTTGATTTTGTGGTTTTATGCTGTGTGTGATATGTTTAGCCCCGCTTTGAAAATGTTGATGGTAATTTGGACGATATGTTGTTGATTTTGATTTTGTATGATGGGTTCTTAGAGAAATTGTTTTATGGATCTGTGACTGTGCAGGAAACGATTTGCTAAAGAAATTGGACTTCGATTGTTCTTGTTTGCTGGTCTCAGCTTCTACTAGTCCAATCTGCAAATGATATTCATTTCATGTTTGTGATTGTATAGGCTGCAATTGAACAAACACATATAGATAGAGGGATTATTTTTCTGTAGAAATCGGTGGACTTTGGTAGTTTCCGGTTTGGTGATCGGATCATAGAAAAATACTGCATCAGTAACCGGAGGAAGATGTACAGGGTTTATGAACTTGATCGTGATTTGCCACGAAAGTTATTTTAATAGAAAAGATAGCTTCTTGATGACTGTGGAAAAGAAGTATTGGAGTTGAGGCTTGCTGGTATGAAGAGTGACTTGTATGCCTGTTCTTAATTTGCCAATTTGAGGATAGGGGGTTATAGGAGCTCAGGTAGCTGAGTCACCGTTCTTATGCAGCTAAGCAGGTCCGAGCATTTTTTTGATACCATGACCAATGAGGTGCCTGGCCCATCAGGTCAATGGATCCAGAAAGAAGCAACCTTAGTTGTTCCAAACAAGGTTAAGAATGTACACAATCATGTATCTGTACAGACAGGGGAGGAATTTTCCATGGAGTTTCTTCAGGATCGTTTTGCAGCAAGAAGAGTTCCTGCTGTGACTGATAGGGTTGAGAATTGTGAAAATAAGGTTGGATTGAATTATAATCAGAATTATCAGCTGGGCTATCAGGATCTTACTGGTATTCTGGGGTTGAGGAGGATGGATTCTGAGTGTGCATCTGATACATCTGATTTTGTCTCGGCAAAAGGGTCGTGTAAAGAGATTGAAAACGACGTTTGTGTTGACAAGTTAAGCAGATGCAACAGGGAGGAAGTTGATAGCAGACAAGGATCAAGGAAGGCTTTTGGAGAACTGAATTTTGACCGGGCTGGTTTTGGACCAACTACCCTGCCTATTTATATGTCTGAGTCCCCTCATTCCAACAACCTTAATGGGTCAGGAGTGTTGGATGGTTCTCAATCTGGGAAGATGAAATTTCTTTGCAGCTTTGGTGGAAAAATTTTGCCCAGGCCTAGCGATGGGAAACTCAGGTATGTTGGGGGGGAGACACGGATTATTTCCTTCAGGAAGAATATCTCGTGGGAAGAGCTTGTGGAAAAAACTTCTGGTTTTTGCAACCAACCTCATACGATCAAGTACCAGCTCCCAAGTGAGGATCTTGATGCTCTTATATCTGTGTCATCTGATGAGGATCTTCAAAATATGATAGAGGAGTACCATGGGCTTGAAAGGCATGAGGGTTCTCAGAGACCACGGATCTTTTTGATTCCTTTAGGTGAATCTGAAAATACATCTTCCTTTGAGGCAGATAGCATACAACAAAGCAACCCTGATTATCAATATGTTGCTGCTGTAAATGGCATGATAGATCCTAGTCCTAGGAAAAACGGTGGAGGGCAGAATTTGACTGAAGCAAGTCAACAGGGAACCAAGACTTCGCTATTTCCTATGGAGATTAAGAGTGATTCTAAAGTCTTGCATCCTAATCAAATTTTGAGTGAATCCCAGAATATGGCTAGGTCTGCCATTCAATCTCCTTCTTTTTCTCCAATTACACATCAACGAGGAGATTCCAAGAGTATTCATTTACAATCACGTGGGGTTAACTCATGCCAGGGTAGTAATGAGAGCAGCAGTTCTTTTGTTAGTTCTCAACCACCACCAGAGAACTCTAGCATCAGCACTGCAGGTTATAAAAATCATCCACTGGGGACAGTAACTTTTATGGAACCTGGCCAACACTATGGAGGACATAGTCACAACCGCAATCCCAGCAAAGATGCTACATCTGCTTTAGCTTTTGGTCAAAACGAAGGTGATTTTGATGGATTTTCTCATGAGAGGCCAGTCTATAAGGAAACATTAACTCCTCCTGACAGGCCTATCTCACACCCAGAACATCCAAAGGTTATGTTGTCAGGATCTAATGATTCCATTGATTGTCATCATGGCATACCACATGCGTTTTCTGATTCAAAACTGCAAGAGAATGGAGGGAGGTCTATATACTGTTCACAAGAAGGCATGAGCCCATCTTCCCCCTTAAACTTCCCAAAAGCTCAATTGTCATTGCTGCTGAACTCAGGTGCCTCACAAGAAAAGCCAACCCAACTGCATGACAATATCGAATCTTTCAATCCTCAGCTGCAAAATCAGTTACATGGTAAGGAGTCGATTGGATTGCAGAGAAGACTGGATTTGCCAAATTCTTCTCCATGTTTAGAATCTTTGGGCAGGAACGAACATGCTTCCAAAGTTAATGGTGATATTCCTGACAAATACTGGACATCTAAAAAGAAAGATTCTTTGCCTTCGGAATTGACAAAGAAGTTCAATGAAAAGGATCCTTTCCTTCATCAAGATGAGACCCTTTATGGGACAAGATCACCTGCCACTGGTGTTGAGTATCGGAATGGATTGCCTAATATAAATCCCAACCCAACATCTAGTTTTGCGTCTGAGGTTGTCATTCCTGCAGCCATTAGTTTGAAACCTTTGGTAGATAACAAGATGGAGGAACCTAAGAACTTCCAACATGACAAAACCCCTGTCAATATTCTTGTCACGAGCCAAAGAACTGCCAATGATCAAGGTTGTGCTTTGACAGGGACTGCAAATGGTGAACAAGGACAGGATGTTTCAGGGGCCAGGAATTCTGAAGTTGCAGGATTATTTCCAAGTACTAGACAGCATTCTCGTAATGAAAATTCTTTGGCAGATCTCATCTCAGGGTTGTCCGATGGCCCAAACTACCATGAATCTGCACGTCCGCAACTTGTTGCAAGTCAAAAGGATATAGGTTTCCAAGAACCCCTGCTAACACACTCTGCAAAGATGTACCCGTTGACAGTTCTTGATGACCCTGAGTTGCAAGACAGTGACCATAGGGTGTTGCAGAACCCAATCCAAGATGCTGCGTTTAAAAGAGGGGTCTCTCTCATTGATGATGACTTTGTAAATTGCCCTGATGAGAATGCTGAGAAGTTGAGCTCGAATGTTGTTGAAAATGTTGCTCTGAGACAACCAAAACCCCTAACAATGAGTAATGATAAAAAGCAGTTGGAGTCAGTGATAATTGTAGAAGACGTAACCGACACTATTACTCCTGGCATTCAGTTTTCATCAGTAGTTTCCCCATATTCTGAGGATGAACCCATTGGTGATCTCATGTCCCCTACTGCAACAGAGGTGGAGAGCATCATTCCAGAGTCTGAATATGAGGTAGAATTGATTAAATTTTCTGGAACTGATTTTGTAAATTATGTATCTACTCGTGGGCTTGAATTCCAGCTTGTTATTTGTAGGATGATAGGGCCGGTGAGGGAGACAAGAATGAATCATTTAGTGACGCAATGATAGCTGAAATGGAAGCCAGCATCTATGGCTTGCAGGTATTCCTCCAATGTCTTAATTTTTCCTGATTAGGACATGTTTTCATTTAACATATTGCAAATGCATATTTTGTTTCATGTTTGGCAAAATTGTATGTTTGCTGACTGGAGCCTCTGTCACTCCAGCGTATGATGCAGCATGCTATATAACATGTTTTGACGAGATTTCTTGGCCTTGTCAGTGAACACCAAGGACATTAATAATTGTGTTGATTGGAAAGTGTAAAACTGATTATTTATTTCTTTAAAGAAGAGGGAGTTCTTTACTTTTTTATTTTCTAAAAAAGATCTATAGCATCTGATGGTTACATATGATGAGATTATCTTCCTGGTAAATATAATGATTCTCATTATCAACCTTTCTCATGCCTCCTAAATTCCTAATACTGTGTTTTTGCCTAATAAGAAGAGACGGTTCTTGCATCTCTCGCCTATAACCACTTAATTTGGAGTATACAGTTTTGACTTGTGGTCAATTTTTCTTTAGGGATACAGAGCTCAATACTTTGCTGCAGTGACAAAAGTTATTGTGGAGTTTCTGACTTGATAATATTTATGCGTGTGTGTGTAGTCTATAGAGAGAGAGAGCTATATTCACTGATAAACAAAGGGATGTGTGGTGCAGTTTGCTTACTCATGAAACAACAAATCACTCATGCATGTGTAAATTCTCATACTGTCTTTGATTGTTTTAGATGGGGTGTGTGTTGCTCCTTTTGTATGACTGAAATGCCCTCTCTTTTGTGAAAGACCAGCTTCCTGTCATTTTGTCCTTTGTGGGTACTCATAGAAGTTTGGTTTCTTCATGCAACTGAATCTTCTGAATATGATGTCCAGATTATAAAAAATGCTGATCTGGAAGAATTACGGGAATTAGGATCTGGTACATATGGAACTGTTTATCATGGAAAATGGCGGGGAACAGATGTTGCGATCAAGCGAATTAAAAAGAGCTGTTTTGCAGGGAGATCATCAGAGCAAGATCGACTGGTGGGTCCGTTGAACATTCTTTCCAATCTGTTTGCTTTATTCTTTCTCATTTCCTGCATAATTGGTGTTGAAGAAAGTCAACATCTTAGAACTCTTCCTTGGACAATAAGCCGTGACATTGAAATTTTGATTAATTCAAAGATTCTTTGGCTTCTGGCATTTGTTATATTATACATGCCTGTCCTAAAACAGGGTATCATTTAAATCTGGAATATGTTGTATACCTTATAGACAGCCAAGTAGTTATCTATAAATTTCAGTGATAATTTGAATTCTTTATGAATACAAATAATTTTAATCGTAATTTGACACACATGTGAAGTTGATAGTTGAATTTGGCTGTACCAGACAAAAGACTTCTGGAGAGAGGCGCAGATCCTTTCAAATCTTCATCATCCAAATGTGGTTGCATTCTATGGGGTAGTACCCGATGGAGCTGGTGGTACGTTGGCAACTGTAGCTGAATTCATGGTCAATGGGTCACTTAGGCATGCGCTACTTAAGAAGGATAGGTAATTTTGATATCATTTCTTTCCTTTATTTGCTTCTTACAGTTTTTTCTGCATATCTTAGAACATGGGGATTCATTATGCAGATCACTTGACCGTCGTAGAAAGCTTATAATTGCAATGGATGCAGCTTTCGGCATGGAATACTTGCATTCAAAGAATATTGTCCATTTTGATTTGAAGTGTGACAATCTGCTAGTCAACTTGAGGGATTCTCAACGACCTATATGCAAGGTAAATTAGATTGACCAAGTTTCATATTCAAGGGCTGACATAAATGCACTTCATAGGAAAGCATTTTTCTTTGTAGTCTTTATACAATTCCAGACCGTGAAATGCCTTAAAAGAACTGCAAATTTTAGCAAAACCATATAGTAAGTATTTCAATGCCAACAGTTTCCCTGATCATGAAATTGGGCAGATCCAGTGGGAGCTTTCTTTTCCCTCACAAAGAGGCTGGAAAGTCATAATTATACAGCCATGTATCCTTTGTGGGACCTTTTATGTGGAAGTTCAGCCAAATATCACGTTTCTTTCTTTCTTTGAGGTTTTCCCAGGAGACTTATTGCTTGGATTTTCCTTTAATACTGGTGATTGGGGTTGCATGCTTTTAGGTTGGAGATTTTGGTTTATCGAGAATCAAACGCAATACTTTGGTATCTGGTGGTGTGCGAGGAACTCTTCCTTGGATGGCACCAGAATTATTAAATGGTAGCAGCAGCCGGGTTTCTGAGAAGGTTAGTAGAACTGTTATGCTTGGTGCTGTAATGTAGAAGGCAAAAACGGATTGGTTTTTTAATGTAATTGGCATTATTTTTTGACAGGTTGATGTGTTCTCGTTTGGAATTTCAATGTGGGAGATCTTGACTGGGGAGGAACCATACGCGAATATGCATTGTGGTGCCATCATTGGTAAGATTATGTCATGGACCTTCTTATCATTAGTATTGATTTTGAATGGAAGTCCCATGTGATAACTGAAGGGCAACAAAATGAGTTCTTTTATAAAAGAAATTTTGTTGATTCAAAATCTCTTGGTGGAAGTTTTAGCTTTCTTTCTACCTTTTCAAAAATGTTATGCTTGGTGCTGTAAATCCTTGCTTCCATTTGGACCATTTGTTGCTGTATGCATCAGGATATTAATTCATGGGTCTCTTAGCTCAAGGTAGAACATATCTTCCAACCATACCTCGAGCTAGTAATTTTTAAATTCAATAGCAAACATAACATTGACGCCCGCAGACTTAGTTTCTTCTATTTTTGCATGTTCCGCTTGCTTTAAATTACAATTAGTATGGATTCTATTTATCTTTATTTTAATTTTTTCACCTGATTTGGAAACTTTTGAACACAGGGGGAATCGTGAAGAACACTCTTCGACCTCCTATTCCAGAACGTTGTGATTCCGAGTGGAGGAATCTGATGGAACAGTGCTGGTCACCTGATCCTGAAATCCGGCCATCATTCACTGAGATAACTAACAGATTGCGAGCTATGTCTAATGCACTTCAGGCAAAGGTACCTCAGAATCAGACAAGACATATGAAGCCCAACGTTTGACATTCTTCAGGTATTGGGTTTCTCTAGTATCTCCAATGGAAACCCTCATGGTTGAGGAACAAAACTTTGAGGCTGATCAGTTTATCCTCACAATTTGATGGTCGATTGATTCGTTCTTCTGTTGATAAAGAGATCATATTTTTTTATTCTTTTGTAAAAGAAACACCGGGTCATACTAGCATGCAAGCAAGAGACCATCTACAGTTTTCTGCTAAGTTTGGTGTCCATGTTTTTTGCTGGAGAAACGTTTGTCCATATGTATATACACAGAAATTCATAGAGCTTTGGTTTATCCGCCCCCTTTTCTTTTCTTATTATTGATGCTCAGTGTAAAAAAAAGAAACACGCGCATCGGAAATTATCTGGTCACCGAAGACCTGTATTCACCAACCTTTGATAATGATGGCTCCAAAAGGCGGAAATAAAGGAAAAAGAAGCGAACTTGCAGCGCAGCCTTCAGTCAATGATTTTGATTTGTTTTCTACTAGAAAAGAAAAGGATTCATAATGGTTTTAAAAGTGGCCTCAAATGGAAATGAAAAGATTATGGCATGGCACCACAAAAAAATAAAAATAAAAAGTTGGTAGAGACTAGAGAGAGAAGCAGCAACTGAGCAAGCCAAACGTTTGGTTGCTGTGAAAAACGTGGGGTATTATTTCCTTGTATTTTCCCCAATGGCAGCCACCGAGCAAATGGGGTCTCATTATTGTTTCAGTGCCTTTCCCATTGCAGTTGACTAAGTGGGTTCGTCTTGTGGTCAATGTTTACTTGGAAATTCAAGAGGCCAACCTCATTTCAACTATAAAAACGCATAAACCATTGATTAATGTGTTACTGCTCCACAGTGTGTGATTGATTGAAATAGCTTTCTGCAATTCATCTTGGAGAGAGAGAGATGGAGAAAGCGCATAACAGACAGCGTGTTCTGCTTCAGCATCTGTTGCCCAATTCTTCTTTTTCCGCTGCTCCTCCTGAAACCCATCAATCTGCTGCCCTGTCTGTAAGTTTATATCCATTTTCGATAATCGGATTTAATTGTAGTGACTCTTTACTTGGTGTTCTTGTTTCCAGCTTATTTTCTCTTCAATTCTCTTCCTTTTCAGTTTCATAAAAAAAAGGAACGAAACTTTGATTGTACCTAATTTTGCTTTATGTTATGTAGCTGATTCTTTTTTCTTCATAATTTGTTTGTTAGGCTTCAATATGTGCTGCTGGGGATAGTGCTGCGTACCACAGAACAGCTGCTTTTGGAGACGATGTAGTGATTGTGGCGTGAGTAATTAACTGATCTGAGAAAGTTCTTTAATTCCTTTATTTTTTTTGAATATTTGGGTGGAGTTTATGCCTTCTCTATGTTAAACCTTGCTGTAAAATCATGTTAAATAGAGCCTACCGTACTGCCATTTGCAAAGCAAAGCGAGGAGGCTTTAAGGATACTTCACCTGATGATTTACTGGCTCCTGTTTTAAAGGTTAGCATACACTTCTCAACTGAATTCCAGAGGAATGAATATGTTTCATAATTATGTGGTAGTTATCTTATTCTGAATTTTCATTCGTTTTACTTTTTGTGCAGGCACTAATTGAGAGGACAAATTTGAACCCAAGTGAAGTAGGGGATATAGTTGTTGGTACGGTTATGGCACCTGGCTCACTTAGAGCAACTGAATGCAGGATGGCTGCATTTTATGCTGGTTTCCCTGGTAAGTTTTAGACTATATTTGGTGTTTTAAGTAATTTATTTATATTTGTTTTAGTCTAAAGTTGTATGATTCCTCTGTTTTGCCCAGATACGGTTCCCATCAGAACCGTCAACAGGCAATGTTCATCAGGCCTTCAGGCAGTTGCTGATGTAGCTGCTTCTATAAAAGCCGGATTCTATGAAATTGGTGAGAGAATATTCTGGATTAAGTATTATTTTAGGTGGTCTCCATCAGTGGAATTGACCTTTGTTTTGAATGCAGGTGTTGCAGCTGGATTGGAGTCCATGTCAGTTGATAAACTTGGCAGGATGAACAAAATTAACCCTAAAGTATATTCCATCTCTAGTTGTTTACTTTATAATTTGTTTTACATGAAGAATGTTCTTTTGAGATGAATATATGCTGTTAACAGGTAGATACCTTTGCACAAGCCCGTGACTGTCTTCTTCCCATGGGTATTACCTCTGAAAATGTTGCACAGCGATATGGTGTGACACGGCAGGAGCAAGACAAAGCTGCTGTGAGTTTTCTATCTGTTGACAGGCATTAGCTATTTGATAAACTCATAATGCTGAAGCTGTAGTTTCATGAATTTATTTGTATAGGTTGAATCACATAGCCGTGCTGCTGCAGCAACAGCATCAGGCAAATTCCAAGATGAAATTGTCCCTGTATCTACTAAGGTAAACACAGAAATTTGGTCTCCTGGGTGACTGTCTTTCATTTTTCTGTAATTAACTATTTGTATGCATAGATTGTGGATCCGAAAACAGGAGAGGAGAGGCCTGTTACAATTTCTGTGGATGATGGGATCCGGCCAAATGCAAACATGAATGATTTGGCAAAGCTGAAGCCTGCATTTAAAGCAGATGGGTCTACAACTGCAGGTATTTAATCACTCAATTTTCATGACGCCCGCTGCTTGTAAACCATGACAGTATCTTCATTTAATTGTACACAACTTTTTCTTTGAGTGAGATGTTTTTGACTTGTATCAAGCATTGTGAATCAGTTCATTGTTTTTGTCTCTTAGGAAATGCTAGCCAGGTGAGTGATGGTGCTGGAGCAGTTCTCCTCATGAAGAGAAGTTTAGCTATGCAGAAGGGGCTTCCTATTCTTGGTGTTTTCAGGTATGAAATTTATACTTCCGTGAAATAACATTTAACTCATCACTTAAACTTTGAAGATTATTATGCCTCTTGAAATGACTATAATATCGAAACAAAAAAATCATAGCAAATTAATGAACCATAAGTGGAGAGATGAGCTGCTTGAGGTTTGGTCATTTATTAATTTTCTTGTCAGTGTTAATTGGTGTTATTTCCTTGTGATAAGTTTGTTCGTGAACTAACAGAAGCGTGATTTGTACCTTGGATTACAATTTTCTCCTTTCCATGCAGGGGTTTTGCTGCTGTTGGTGTTGACCCCGCTGTCATGGGAATAGGTCCAGCTGCTGCAATTCCAGTTGCGGTGAAATCTGCTGGTCTGGAGCTTGATGATATTGATCTATTTGAGATAAATGAGGTAGTATAGTGCTAATGATTTCCATAACATTCATGATAAATATGGT
The DNA here is from genome assembly GCF_902201215.1 of Prunus dulcis. Taxonomy (NCBI): domain Eukaryota; kingdom Viridiplantae; phylum Streptophyta; class Magnoliopsida; order Rosales; family Rosaceae; genus Prunus; species Prunus dulcis. The sequence continues at coordinate 17,068,762 of NC_047657.1, read as the reverse complement.
ATGGCTTGAATTATCTTAACTATGCTGTTTTATTGGTTTCCTATAGGCATTTGCATCTCAATATGTATATTGTTGCAAGAAATTGGAGCTTGATCCTGAAAAAGTCAATGTTAATGGAGGCGCTATTGCTCTAGGGCATCCTTTAGGCGCTACAGGTATATTAAATTGTCTTAAATTACACATTCCCTCATATTTTGCTGCTAAGCTATGAATTCAAGTGGATATGTGATGACACAAACAGGCATGTACATTTCGTTTAATGCTATCATCTGGTTTAATTACTAATATAACTAGTGAACAAAGAGGAAATGCAATCACATTATTATTTTTCTATAAGTTTGGTGAATAGAAGTGTGATATCTATGTGTGTTAGGTGCTCGCTGTGTTGCAACTCTATTGAATGAGATGAAGCGTCGTGGCAAGGATCACCGCTTTGGTGTGATATCCATGTGCATAGGTTTCTCTCTCTCTCTCTCTCTCTCTCTCTCTCGCACACACGCACACACATCTTCTTCCTGGTTACTGAGAGCTTGTGATAATATAAGACGTGACTGAGAGTGTGTCCTTTGTTGCAGGCTCCGGTATGGGGGCTGCTGCAGTTTTTGAGAGAGGGGACTCAGTTGATAAGCTGTGCAACGTTAGAACAGTTGAAAGGAACAATCTTTTATCAAATGATGCTAGGTAGATAATTCAAGTGCATCTTGCTACTTTTGGGCTATTGGCTTGTTGAATCATCAAAATAAATTGTTTCCGAGAGTATGTATGGATCTTCCTCACAAACCAAAGGGAAAAAACTATGATGAGAATTAGAGAGATTGTAAAATGTCAAGTTATGAGTATTTTAATAAACCTTTTCGCAGTTAGATTTGCTGTCTAACTAATCTGCCTTTGAATCATCTTTCTTTTTTACTTTCCCTTCAGCTCATACAAATTACAAAAAAGAAAAACTAGAAGCACCAGCTTTTACTGTTCTACACTTCTATTCTATTTAGTGACATGTCCAATTTTCCATAACCCTAATCAAAGGCAGGTCTTAACAGAGCAGAGCAAATCATAACCAGTCACTAAGAAAAACTTTTCTCCTATGTTTATCAAAATCATTGTTCATAATTGACAGGAGACTGGTTTGATGGTCATAAAGCAAATCACTCAGAAGATGGACGAAGAAAATAAAAAAGTGAAGAGAGGACCTAGTCAATGACTTCTTCAAATGTTATCAACCATGATAATTCTTAGTATACCTTAATGGTGAAATGTCTAGGAAGCTTCCTCTTTGGTCAAAAGAATGTTTCTGAATCATTTCAAACTTATCAACATTCTTCAAGCTTCATTTTGATACACAATAAATCAATGACCATTTTTCACTAATCAATATCATGTGAAGTATAGTAAGTGTAACTTTCCTCTGACTTAAACCACATTTTTCTTTCCATATATTCTTATTGACTTGTGCTTTTTAGTTCTAACTTTTCCAGAGACAAGTTGGTAGTGCCAGAAAATGTTGATAAAATATGGGAAGTGGACGACCAACACCACGTACTGTCACCTACACATCCCACATCCCATTTCATTTTTGACAAGTGATTTTACCTCATTCCCCTGTATGTTCTTTCTTGAGTTGGTCTTGGATTTGCCTTCCGATTTCACCAATTCCCTCTCACCTACAGTTCTTTATCATTTTATTTAAACACACACAGAGAGACAGAGACCACCCACAAACAAAAACACATACACATCACATCACAACACACAAGAAGAGAGAGAGAGAGAGAGAGAGAGAGCAAAATGGCAGCGAGGGCAAATATTGAAGGGGCAGAGAAGGGGCTGATGAAGATCAAGCAGAAGAACCCAGATGGGAAAAACAAGAAAGAGGCAGAGAAAATGGTGAAGTTGAAGCTGGACACAACAGAGAAAGTGGAGATGAAGAAGATCATGGTCCTGGAAGAGCCACACCAACTCTCATGGTTCAAGCAAAAAGCTGCAAGTGTATTTCCCGCCAAGAGAAAATCAGTGAAACGCATGATTTTTGATCGTTTAGTAGTCTAATTTGGCTCTGTGGTTTCTCACTCTTCTCCTTCCTCATCATCAGCGGTTGGAGTGGCCTCCAAACCCCACAAGCCTAAAACACCAAACACCACCACCACCACCAACACCAAAGAAGAACAATTAATCACATACCCATTACCCACCAAACCCGTTGTAATACATATAATTTAGCACCTTCTCTTTTGCTCTCTCTTTCCAAGTCCACTTAATTCTTTGTTTTCGGCTTTTCGACTCTGTTTTTAATTTAATAGTTCAAGGTCTCTGCTTTTGATAGTATTTTGTGGCTACGGTCTGATTGTTCTTGCTTTGCTTTTAGTAAATGATTCAATGTCTCAACACTTGTGGCTTTTGATTCACTGGCTTGTTAACAAAATGTGCATCAATTTTCGATGAGATTCATAGAAGCCCACATCAGACAGATACACACCCAAAAAATAAAAAATAAAATAAAATTCTCATATATAAAACTAAAGCAACCCAGGAAACCAGTTTTTGAAAAGGGTTGGATTTGTGAAATTCAACTTTAATTAGGTGGACAAAGCCATCAAAACAAATAAATTAAGCAGAGAGTTCTAAATTAATGGTACCATTTTTTAGTTTAATCATGATCATTTGGATTGGACTGGACTGGATTGTTGTGATACATGTGATCAAAGTCTGCAATTGCTCTGGGACATCATCCTTTAGGCGCCAGCTAGTAGCTACAGAGCTATGCAGAACAGAGTGACATATCTGGATGAAATTGGACCTTCTGCCGTGTTAGTTGCTGCTGCTGCTGCTTGACAGTTGACACTCATGCATGCTAATGAACTTGACTCTTGAACATTAATACATTATACCTCTTTTTTTCTTTTTCAATACTAATGAATATTATAGAAAATATATGGGATCATATCATACACCTAATCAAATCAAATCAAGAAGAGGAATTGAGAAGGACACTAATCCAACAAAAACAGAAAAAAAGAAAAAAAGAAAAAAAAAGAGTGGAAAACAGCTTGATTGCTTTGGGTAGCGTCATGTGTGTGTGGCACTGGCAATTGAATAGTTACCATTGTAAATCTCATCTACTTCCTGGCCTATACGATGTGAATGCGTTGGGATTTGGACCTTTTTCCTTACAGAAAGAAAGATACCAAATTGTTTGTGCCGTGACATGACTTGTATGAAAAACCGCTTTTTCACAAGCACCTTCTCAACAACGTCATATTCTCATAGAAAGATACCATTGTCATGAGATTTTCTTTTTGGAGGGAAGATTGGTTTGAAAGTCAGAAAGAACTTTACTAGTGCCCTTCTCAGTGGTTTAAGAGTTAAAATTACTTTCTCCCCTTCTTCTTCCGCTGCTCTCTTCTCACTAGTTTGTCTTATCTTCTTTTTTTTAATAATTATATTGTTGGATGAACGATAATTTTAATATAATGCCTCTCCGCAACTATAAACATTACTTCAAAGATTTCCAGGCGTTCCAATCTTCCTTGTAACTATAATCATTTGGTCAATAGTACAATTGAAGAAGACTTTGTGCCCAAGCTTTGGAAAAAGTGGACTGGCATGACAGAATAATACAAGATAAGGTTGTAAAGATATGGTCAAATTGCTTGCTTGTAGATTGTAATGGTTCATGTGTGAGTTACACTTTGGAATTTTGCTCTCATGGCTTTTCAGTGTTGTGTGGCAGTGTGGCGCCCGGCAACAATTGAAGAAGACTTTGTGCCCAAGCTTTGGAAAAAGTGGAATGGCATGACAGAATAATACAAGATACCAAATTGCATGCTTGTAGATCGTAATGGTTCATGTGTGAAGTAAGATTTTGGATCTCAATAATCATAACATCAGTTTTCTTCCTTGTCAGGTTTACTTTGATTTTTGGAGTTTATTGCTTGTCGTCAAAAAATTGTTCTTGCAGCAGGGTCTCCTCTCCTGTGTAAACCCAAGTCATGCTTTTATTTTAATGGAGAGATTATTGGTTTGAAAGTCAATAGAACTTTACTAGTGCCTTGTTTCCATATTTTTTTCCAAATCGCAACACTTTAGTTAAAGTGGCTTACATGCAGCCTAACCTGTGGCCCTAACCAAAGAGGGCCCCAGATTAATTGGCCTTCTCCTAGCTCTATCTAAGTCACATATGGCAAAATCTACCACAAGGGGCAGCTTCTAGGTTTAAAATGACCAGTACAAATCTTTGGCTCTTGGGAACCTCTCAGATTTACACGTCTTTGACTTCAGACCATAAACAAACACATTTTCACCATAAACAATCAAATAAAGAGAATTGACATGCATGCAGAAAAAGTCATTATTATATATGTAAATATATGAGTGATCTCCTTTGCCTCTAAACTTCACCTAATGATAAGCATAGCTTATCTTCTACAGAAGAAGAGACTCATATTTACATTCTTTGTTTTACACATAATCTTTAGCATCAATTGAAAAACATTCATGCTTCTACAAAAAAAGGGTTACCAGCACTAATTCTGAATTAGCCTTTTGATTGCAGCCATTAGCAATTTAATTTTCTGACTTAATTCAAAGTTCTCAAGGTTGTGGAAATAATGCAATTATAAATCACTAGAGATTTAAAAAAAAAAAAGTGACATATGAACTAGTGTTTGGGCTCCCATCTTGTCGAGTGCTTTTGTGGTATCTCTTTCAACTTCGTTACTTTCTTTTGTAATTGTCCACATCAAACCGACGCAAAACAAAAGAGAAAGAAAGAAGAAAGAGAGAGAGAAAGGAGTGGCATACAATTGAAGAAGGCTTGTTGGGAAATTGGAATGAGCATGACAGAATAATATTCAAGATAAAGTTGTAAAGGGAGATGATGTTGAAATCAGGTAAGTAGCTTTTTAAACACGGTGTTAATCAGACTAGGAAGAAAGATGCCACTACTCCACCAAATATAAGATAGGACTTAATCCAAGCCAAGCCTATCCTAGACAATTCTTATTATTAATTCTGTTCTAGCCAATCCTATGTAACAAACGGGGTCTAAAAAGATATCCATTTAAGCACACCAACACAGAAGGAAGGAAGCACACATTCACAGACAGAGAAAGAGAAAGAGAGAGATGGCAATGAAGGAAACTGCAGATACAGAGAGGGCGTTGAAGCACTTGAACCCAGATGGGGAAAAGGACCTCCTCTGCTCCAAAACAGAGCACCACGCAAAGGAGCCCATGAAGCTGAACTTGATCCCATCTGAAGATCAAAGCAAGGCTGAGCCATGGCAGTCGTTCAAATCAAAACCTGGAAGTGTCCGCCCGGTGAGGAAGAAATTAGTAAAGACGATGATGTTTCATCAAATTGTCCAATGCTTTTCCTCTGTTTCAGATGATACTAGTAATAGTCCTTCAGCTTCTGCTGGAGCCTCTGAAACCACCACATCATCAAACGCCAGCAACAAGGTCATCAGCAACCACGTTTACCCAGTCTAGGCATGCAATTCTTTTTCTGTTTCTTTCTGGTAATTTCAATGGTGGTGTTGTAGTTTTTTCATGGCTTTCATAGAATGCTGGGTTTTCTTTGATCTCTCTCTCTCTCTCTCTCTCTCTCTCTCTCTCTCCCTGAGCTTAAAAAACAGAGTTTTGTTCTTGGACATATCTGAATATGCGAATCTGTGTTACTGCTGTGTGTATGTGTGGGCTTTCATTTCATGTTGGCTTTTTCGTATTTAATTTTGAACCGGCCAAAAAACGTATGGTTTGTTCTTTCTTGATCAGGATTGAAGTTGATATGATGTGAAAAAATTGGTGAGCTAAGCGAGACAAAGTGTCATAAAGTTAGGGTCAATTCAAAATGAATAAAACACAGAGAGCTGTGCTGCTGGTGGGCACTGAATCCATCATTAAAATAGTAAGGCTTCAAAGCCTTTTCACTCCGTCAAGATAAGCCAGAAAAGCTCAAGTTAACCCCATAAATGGATAGAGATGTTTAGCCAAATTAAGATACGTTTTTAAAAGGAAAACCATGACTTTCCATCCATCAAATTGTAATGGAGGACCATCAGAAAAACATTACTTTTAAAATCCCACCATCACCAAATCACGATCCCAACTATAAATATCAATTGGTCAAAAAGTCACCAATGAGTTTTGATCCATCATAGAAAATGATGTTCAGGGTTCCACCCCCAATATGCATGCCCTCCCTTTGTATCAACATCATCACTCATGTTAGAGGGGCAGAAAAGGGAAAAGGCCACTTAATCTAATAAAATTATGTTTTCTTTAAAACCAAATTATGAGCTAGGTTCATTGAATTATATACACTAACACACCCCCTGAAGTTTTTCAGTTTTTCCACAAGCTACCTTCTAGTTTCAAAAATCAAACGAACACCCTATAGGATATTAAATTGTTTTTATAAAACACCCTTTTCATTGATGGTTCGTTCAAAAATTATTGATTTTATTTAAAAAATATAAAATTAATACAAATGACAAAATTAACTTCAATGATATATAAAAAATATTTGAATGTAAAATCAACAAAAAAAAATTTTGTGAAAACAATTTAAAACCTAATAATATGTTCGTATAATTTCTAAGATTTTAGAGTCTTTCAGTGCAAAAACCGAAAACCTCTAAACGTGTTAATGTAAATAACTCTTCTTCACATCCTTGAAGAAGACAATTATTAAATTGGTTTTTTTTTTTTTTCTCTGTCTAATTATTATTGCGGGCGGTGACAGTCTGTGGAATGTGACGACGTGGGCTTTGACGCTATAACTTTACGTCCGTGGTTGCGTCACAAGTCACGGTGTAACATGCCATGCATCATCAAAAATTGCTATGGAGTTAAACTTGGGCTTAATTAACTGTTGTTACTTCGAGTGAGGCCTTTGGGCCAATTAATCTTTAAATTATAATTGCAGTATGGCTATAAATTATAAAGTGGAGATGAATATCATGGTCCTGAGGTTGCAGCCAAAAGTTGGAAGTTTATTTCCCGCCAATAGAAAATTCACGAAAAGGCATGATTTTTATTTTTATTTTTATTTTTATAGTATAAATAATAGTCTAAACTACATAGAAGGGGAATTTCTCATACACAAACACAATTATGATGATGTGGGGATGTTGGAGAGTTTTCAACAATATAAGGCAGGCGACCGGTTGTCGATAAGAAGCGACCGATCGTTCCAAGTAGAAACTTTAGTTTGTTGTCTCGGTATAATGTGATCGTCTCAGAAAAATGGCCAGTCGTTTGATACAGAGATGCGATTTCCAAACAACTTTTCAATCTTAAGTTGTATCTCTTGATGCCTATATGTTTGAGTTAAATATATGAACGTTAAGAGCAATTCATAAACATGAAAATAAGTTAAAAGACACTCTTAAGTGGTACCTCTTGATTTTGATTAAGAGGTGCAATCCAAGAGATACATGGATTCAAATATGTGCAATACCTCATAAAAAAATATGAATCTAAGAGTGTGTATGAAATTATAGAGGAGTTTGTATCCTTTCTAAATAGGTATTACAAAAAGATATGAAATTATATCTAAGAAATATAAGAAAAATCTAAGAAAGATATCAAAGTTCAATCTCTGCTATTCTCCATCTAGTTTCACAACGTAAAATATCTAGAGGTTATTTTTTGCATCCTCTCATCCTCTCACCTTGAAGCACAAGCATCTTTCATCCTCTCATTACTTTAGGCTCCAGCTATTAGCTGCAGGTATACTGAAATACTAATGAAACATAATACTAAATATATCGCAATTGAATCGTTAGTATTTATTTTTATATATATACACTCAGGGGAATTAATGCATAGGGATTTGGGCTTATGGTTCTTAGCCATGAGATCACCTGCCGCATAAATCAATGGAGACATAAAGAAAGTGACAAATGAAATCCTTAAATAAATCAATGACCATTTTCAATAATCTTAATAATTAATTTGAATAATCATGGAAAGTAAGGGCGTTTGGTATCCTATTCAAATAGGAAACTTAAAAACTTAAATTTTTCTTAAAAGCAAGGAGTTCTTAAATCTATTTTTAAGATTCAAAAACTTGTTTGGCATGCAACTTGAAAACTATTTTTAAATCTTAAAATTTTGAGAATTTGTGGATTGTTAGAAAAAAAAACTGAAAAAACAGATATTTTTTGTTTTTAATAATTGGGGTGTTTTTTAGTTGTTCTTGAGTTTGAGTTTTTAAAAATAGAGTTACTAAACAGATTTTCTTTATTTTAAACTCAAATCCTATTTTTGAGTTTAAAAAGTCAAATTCAAGTTGAACACCAAACAACCCTAAACTTTCCTCGAACAACCTAATCAACTTTTATTTCCATGTGTTCTTCTGATTGACGTTCATGTTCATACTAGGCAAGTGGTAATAGGGCACCTTCTACAGTGCACCTGGCGCATGGGTGCACCATTTGTCCTTTATGAAATTAATTTGTAAAGAAAATAGAAGAGAACCTGCTATAACAGGTCGAGGTAATAGGTTTTCTCTTGGGCCTTTTTACGCTATAGCATCTCTCCCTCTCAACCGTAATTCCTCATCTCATTTGAGATTTTTTTCAAAAACAGAAAATCTCCCACTCTTCTATCACTTGCTCTCTCAGTCAGAGACATTTCAAATTGACTTAGGGTTGGATTTCTCATCTCTCTCTTTGAGTTCAATTCCTTCCACAACAGCTCCTCTCCTCCTCCTGTAACGACGAGATGAATATCAAACAACCCTAAACTTTCCTCGAACAACCTAATCAAGTTTTATTTCCATGTGTTCTTCTTATTGACGTTCATGTTCATACTAGGCAAGTGGTTTGAAAATACATACCAATCAATCTTACGCAAGTGGTAGTGCAAGAAAATGTTGAGAAAATATGGGGAGGTGAGTGGGCCACCAAAGCGACGTGTGATGTACACATACCATTTCATTTTTAAAAGTGATTTTGTCTCAATCTCACGTGTGAACACTTTTGGTTTATAATTCACTGACTAACAAAATGTGGATCAAATTTCTAAGAGATTCATAGAATCCCACATCACATACACAAAAACCCAAAAAAAAATATTTGGTTCATGAGACATCTACTTCATGATGATTAGATTGGATTTTTGTGTTGCGTGTTGATCAAAGTCTGCAGTTGGCCTGGACATTATCCTTTTGGCGCCAGCTAGTAGCTGCATGTATACAGGAGAGTGACATGTCTTGATGAAATTAGGTGTTCTGTTGCGGCTGGTTGTAAGTGTTATGGAGACAACAAACACTTGTATCAACATTTCATTGGAAATATTACTTCTTTTTCTATAAAATTAAAATAAAAAAAACTAAACATTATAGTAAATGTTTGGGTAATAGGCATATATTGCCTTAATTTTCTACTTATTATGGATTTAAGCCTTGCGTGATGAGCTGGATTGGACTGCACTTTTTAAATTAAATTTGACTAAAGTTTAATTGAGTCATTATTTGATGGACTTAAGCGTGATTCGAATTGATATAACATCTTGGTTTCAAGTCCAAAATAACACGAATTCTGAAACCCAACCTCTCATACATGGATTTCAAACGGGCAAGACAAGGGCAAGTCGAGCGTCTTCTTAATTTACATATACAATTGAAGTTGGTCCCAAAGCTATAATGGCTCAAGCAAACAGGATAAATCAAGAATGCAAGAAGGGGAAACAACAAAATTTCTATTAGGATCCTAGATCTAATTAAATCAAGAAGAGGAATGCAGCAGGAGAGACTCATCCAACAAAATTGTACTAAAGTTGTATGAAATTGGCTGTATTTTCTTTCTACCTCTTCATCTTAAAGTCACTTTTCATGTCCATATGAACACTTCAACTTTTGCTCTCATGGGCTTTTTCCCAATCCCCACCTTTTTGTGTCTCTTTCTTTCTTTTTCTTCCCCTCTTTGTCTATTTTGCAAGTTGGTAAAATCCGGTGACTTTGTAAACATGTTAAATCAAACTAGGAGGAAAGATGACACTACTACTCCACATACCTGGACCGTTTGAATTGGCTCAAAGGTTTCGTCATACTAAGCCAAGTGCTAATTATTGTCTAATCAAACCAGAATATAATTAGAAAGAAATATGTCAGTGGGAAGAAGCTAAGGAATGAGAAAAATGAAATGTATTGATGCCTCTTCTTCTTGCCATAAATTCAAGATTACAAAAGATCTTGATGTAAATGTATTGAAGCTGCATGTTCGCCCCTCTAGTGATTGGAACAACGGGTTTGTCCAGCAAAAAAAAAAAAAAAAGGACAGAGAGATGCGGAAGTAAGAAAACTCTTTCGTAGTCAACATCACTCGCCCCCAACCACCCCCACCACCACACGTTGTGAATTGACGCAGGGGCCACAATGGAAACATTTTTCTCATCTATTTAAACTATCAGGGAGCTTCCCACAATTCCTCAATCAACAGAGAAGAGATGGCAATGAAGAAATCTTCAGATGAAAGGAAGGCGCTGAAGTACTTGAAGCCAGATGGGGAAGAAGACCTCCTCTGCCCAAAAACAGAGCACAATCCAAAGGAGCCCATGAAGCTGAATTTGAGCCCATCTCAAGATCAAACCAAGGCTGAACCATGGTTGTTCAAACCAAAACCTGGCAGTGTCTTCCCTGTGAAGAAGAGGTTAGTGAAGAGGATGATGTTTGATCAAATTGTCCAATGCTTTTGCTCTGTTTCAGATTGTCCTTCAGCTTCTGCTGCTGGAGCCTCTGAAACCACCACATCATCAAACGCCAACAAGGTCATCAGCAACCACGTTTACCCAAGCCCACCACCATAGATATGGAATGATTTTCTGTTTCTGCTCTGCTAATTTCCTGGTGATGTTGATGTAATCTTTTCATGGTTTTCATAGAATTCTGCGTTTTCTTTCATCTCTCTCTGAGCTTGAAAAGTAGAGTGTTGTTGTGATGGATGACATATGTGAATATGCGTATCTTTGTTACTGTGTACAATGTGTGTATTTTTCAGATGTGTATGTGTGGGTTGCGTTTTCATATGTTTCATTTATGGACCGGCCAAAAAACATATGGTTTCTTTTGATATGATGTTAAAAAAATTGGTAAGCTAATCAGCTAGACAGTGTGTTATAATCTTAGAGTCACCATCAAAATGAACAAAACAGAGATATACATATATGGTTAGAGATGTCAGTTTAGCAAATATCCATCAATCACATCTATGATCTGTACATGGCGCCAAATTTCCAGCCAGAGATCTGCATATATGTCTATCGAAAGTGGCAGATTACAAAACCAGGCTAAGCTAATCCATCTAAGATTCACTGTGCAACCGTACAAATAATTACTCCTGCCACAGGTCATTTCAGCTCTTTTTTTCCATGTGAAATGCCTTTTCCTCTTCTTTGTCACATGGAATTGAAGATTTTTCTGTTTTCTTTCTAATTTCCAAGATTAGGAGATAACGAATTAAAGCAAAGTCCTTCCTCAGTGATAACCATCTTCGTCAATCACCATATCCTCCTCTACTCAGCAGCAGGTCCCCACACGTACCCTGCTGCTGATGACAAGGTGACGCAATGGAATATGTAAGGTACTAGGTAGGGCCTACAATCGAAGCTTAATTTCCTCATATATTAAACTCGTAGGGCACGGCTTCACACAATTCCTCATAAACACAGAGGAAAGGAAGAAGCACACACTTAGAGAGAGAGAGAGAGAGAGAGAGATTACGTACATGGCAATGAAGGAAACTTCAGACGCAAGGAAGTGCTTGAAGCCAGATGGGGAAGATGACCTCCTCTGCCCCAAAACAGAGCACCACCCAAAGGCGCCCATGAAGCTGAAGTTGAGCTCATCTCAAGATCAAAGCAAGGCTGAGCCATGGTTGTTCAAACCAAAAGCTGGGAGTGTCTTCCCAGTGAAGAAGAGGTTAGTGAAGAGGATGATATTTGATCAAATTGTCCAATGCTTTTGCTCTGTTTCCGATGATACTAATAGTCCTTCAGCTTCTGCTGGAGTCTCTGAAACCACCACATCATCAAACGCCAACAAGGTCATCATCAGCAGCCACGTTTACCCATGCCCACCAGCATTACTATAGCATATATGCTTATGGATAGAAGAGCTGGTGTTTTACTATTTTTAGTACACACAGCCATGCCGTTGCTTATCTGCTTCTGCTAATTTCTTGGTGATTTTGATTGATGTAAACTTTTCATAGCTTTTTTTTATTATAGAATTCTGGGTTTTCTTTGCTCTCTCTCTCAGTGCTTTTCATTAGATTCATAGCAGCTTATGATTAATCCGGAGTTTCATAATAACCCCCCTTTTCGCAAAGAAATCCAGATAAGCTCTGAGCTTGAAAACCAGAGTTTTGTTCTGATGGGATGGCATATGTCATATGTGAATATGCTAATTTCATGGTGATGTTGATGTAAACTTTTCATGGCTTTCATAGAATGCTGGGTTTTCTTTTTCTATCTGAATCTCTCTCTCTCTCTCTCTCTCTCTCTCTCTCTCTGAGCTTGAAAAGCAGAATTTTGTATCTTTGTTACTGTTTATGTATACGTATTTTGCAGATGTGTAGTGTATTTGTGGGGTTTGTTTGCGGGTTGGGTTGGGTCGCTTTTTCATATTTATTTATTATGGATCGGCCAAAAAACTCATGGTTTCTTTTTTTCCTGATTTAGTATTAAAGTTGATATGATATGCAAAATTGGTAAGCTAATAAGCTATAAATTGGAGTGAACTTGGGACACCATCAAAATGAACAAAATCTTATCAAAAAAATCAAAATGAACAAAACAGAGGGAACTCCGCTGCTAATTGTGAATTATCTTTGGCCAATTTCGATATGCCATATGATAATTTTTTCACACAAATTTTTCTACTTAATTAGCGCCCTAGAGGAATAGCCTAGGAGGTTCATTACAAAAGTTGATGAAAAAGTTGTGGAATTGGCGAAGACCACCATTTTACAACTGGAAATAGTAAGGCTTCAATTCAAGTCTTAAAAGACTAGACAGAAAAGTTTGAACCCCAAAATACTTAGAGATGCTTAGCCACCAAATGAAAATATGGATATGTTGTTGAAAACCATGACCTTCCATCCATCACAAATTGCTTTACAATAAATAAATATTACTTTTACTATTTCCAGGGGTTCCAATCCAATCTTCCTGGCAGCAGATTCATGAATCGGTTTGGTCTTTATATTATTCAAAAGAAAATCCCATATTATTACCAAATCAGTGTCACATCGTAAACTATAACCAATTGGTCATTAGTCACCAATTAGTGCCTAGGAAACTCTTCTTTATAACTTAAATTTCCATCTTCTTTCCCTAGGGATGATGTTCAGAGGGTCCCACCCCCAATATCCATGGCATGCAATATGCATGGATGGATGGTACACTGAAATATTAATTTGCTAATCCGCATTGGCTTGCTCACCGTCACTCATGTTAGTGAGGCAGAAAAGGGTAAAAGCCTCTTAACTTGATAAAATTATGTTTTCCTTTAAAACAAAATTCCGAGTTTTTTTTTTCAAAAAATAATAATAATATGAGATCACTGGTTTGTACATCAAGATCCTTTTTCTATTTAGTTAGACCTCGTTGACATAAGCACTTTAATTATCGGGTACTAGCTTAGCTTGGTGGATAGAGTTAAGGGTTGTCTCATTGCTTCTGGGCTTAAGTTTAGAGTACTTTTCACTCATGGTGCCACAACAAAGGGTAAGGGCAAGTATGGGCAGACACTATTTATGTGAATAGTGACTACCCTACCTGTTTTTATTTTGCTTTTCCACTCATTGCCATGGTAAGTAAATGCAAACACTATTCACATGAGATATGATGAGAGAAATTTGTATGAAGTTTTGGTGTGAGAAGTGAAGAACATGGTTAAGTATTTATAAATAATAAAAAATTCTGAATGTTTTGGTATTTTTTTAAAAATTATTTGATATTTTTATAATTTTTTTGGGTATTTTAATTGGTCTCTGATATCATGCTGACATCAACAAACCCAAACAATAGCCCAGGTTGATGGAGCCCATTTCTTACCCCGACTGACCTTCACCACTAGAATTGGTTTTTAGAGGATGACCTACACGGGTAGAAGTACTCTTAGAGTTGGGTCGAAGGCCTAAGACACCAAACACAACCACCAACAAAGAAGAGCAATTAAGCACGTACCTACCATTACACACCAAACCCATTTGTAATGCACATACTTACAATTATAATTTAGCACCTTCTCTTTCTCAGGTTACGACATATTACACGGAGCTTCATGAAAATCGGAAAGGCCTCCATCTTCCTCGTCGAATATTCCCTGTCATGATGGCCTCTGTACATACCCATTTGATTTCGAAGAGCCTCACTCTCATTAGTCGCTTTCTCTGTTGACTGCACCTGGCCTTCATTTTCTTTTTCTTTCTTTTAGGAAAAACCTCGGCAAAGTCTGCATCTTTGATTTTAGTGGGATTACTCGTTTGTTGCTTTCTGTGATGTGTGAGTTTTTGTTTGCTCTTGTGCCCACTTGATGAAAACAGCCGATGTCAAAGCCATTGAAATCTCTGCTTAACTAACTGAGGAATGAACATTATACAAGGACCACATTCCAAAAGGATCTTGTCTGAAATATTGCTAGTTCCGTGTTCATGTGAATGACAAAACTGTGATTGACAATCTATATATATAGATATACTAGGACCAAATTCCTATATCTATATATATTTCCTCAAGAAAGAAATTGTTGACACCATGTTGACCTCACCTTTCCCCTTAAACAAATTCCACCAATTAAAGGATAACCCTTGTTTGTCATTGTTAACAGTTTAGAAGAGGAAGCTTAAGAATTAAGAAAGTTAGAAAGAAGAAGAAGATTCAAGAGAAAATGATATGCTCCGTATACAAGGGCGGAACCATACTAAGCTTGTCTTTGTCATTTTAATTTTATTTATTTTTATATTACTCCATTTACTTAAGTTTACAATGTAAATAAGGAAGTACCCCCCATTTGGATTCAAATAAAAATACTAGAAAATCAAATTCCCACCAAATCAAAATATGAAAAATCGATTTTAGTGCAAAATACGATTTCGGCTAAAAATGGTGGCTCATTAAGTCAATATATACTTCATACTAAAATCCCATAAAATCAAGTTTTCTTATCTGATGTGTGAGGAATAAAAGCCGCAAAAAATTATCTTGAGAAAATGATTATTCCGAAAACCCATTTTTCATACTTATTAATCAATATTTTTACATAAACCAATTTTTCATGTATGAAATGAATGCATGAAGGAACCTGAGGTCAATTGAGGTAAAAAGCCTTAGATGTTCAATCCACTATAGTGTTAAACCATATTTGGTTTATGTTAAAACTTATTGAAAATTAGTCTATGGAGCTATGAACTAGCTTGGTTTATATGATTTAATGTTTACTTTTATTTCTACAAAGACTACAGAAATTTTAAGTACCAAAAAAAATAATCATTAAATTTTAAGCTAATAATTTTAGCTAGCCCACCCGTTAAAAAATTCATGGTTCCGCCCTTATCCGTATACGGATTTCACAAAAATGTTTACAATCGTAGTGTCATTAATGTTTAATATCTCAGTAATCAAAACTTAATAGTCTAACTAATTACAGTTAATACTAACTAACAATACGTAAGCACACACGTGACAGTTTAACTGAATATAAACTAACTAATATTGTTATCAGTCATACCTCACATCCTACCAAAGGAGGAGTAGCTAGCCATGCCCCCTCCCATGCCTTCTCAATGCCCACGCCCCCCAAAGCAGGGGGAGGCCATGTAGAATCCCCAAATGAAGGAAGTCATGCGTTCTCTACCACTACTTGGACTACAAAAGGGAGCTCACCACCTCCAAGCAAAGGATCCAGCAGCCGCCACTTCTCCAAGAGCTGTCCAAAGCTATCCCAAGCTCCCTATTTCTCTTCTACTAGAGCTCTCAAGTCTCTCTCCCCATATCTCTCTCTCATGTACAATGTAATCTCCTATTCAAATACAAATACAAAGCCAGAAACTATAGTGGATGTAGCCCCATTATAGGTGAACCACTCAAACACCTGTGTTATGTGTGTGATTATGCCTTAATTTCTTTAGTACAAATTCACCCGTTAACAGAAATATACAAAACAAATTGTTTGTACCGTGACTTACCGAGTAAACAAGGGTTCATCTTGTCAAATACTTTCCTGGCATCTCCTTCAGCTTAGTCACTTTCTTTCATGCATTCTTGTTAATGGCTTCCACAGAATCTGATTATTTTTTCTTTTTTCTTTTTTTCCAGATATATCCCACTTCTTTGTTCGATTATTTAACTCTCAAAGAAGGCTCAAACCAACCAGGTTTTTCTGTTCTGTTTTCAAAACCAACCAGAAGCCTAAAGCACCAGACGCCGAGAAGAAGAAGATTGTGTTCATCATCAGCAACCACATCTACCCAAGCCCACCATATATAGCTTATCAGTCTTATACATGTGATATGAAAAATGTAATTTTCTGTAACGCTGTGATATATTATCTGCTTTCTTTTGCTGGGGTCTGATTTAATTACAAAAATGGTCATAGACATTGTTAATTACAAAAATGTCATATCAAAGGAGAAATTGTACTATTAAGTTAATCAATTCCAAGGAACATACAAAGCACGCTTTAGCTAAGGAAGAAATTACTAACACCGATTTAAAATTAACATTGCCATCTCTTAATATATAATATCTGGACAATATTTAAAAGAAGGCAAATATATAGGTTTTTTTTTTTTTTTTTTAACCCAAAGACCTCACTAGGCTATAGCCCACCGTAGCCCTCGTGGTGCCGGCGTGCCTCGTTATTTTTGTGTAGTGAGAGACTTCCTTTTGCATCTTCACAATTATCTTCATCTTCTTCCATTTTAGGTACCAGACGTCCTTTTTAAACGATGCAATCCAATGTCTTTTTGAAGCCATTTTCTTTCACAGCATGCATATTCTGCTTAAACCCTTCACGATAAGCTTCATCTGAATCGATTTTCGTAAGATTTGCATAACATTTATTCAAATCTTTTGTAAACTTAAGTTGCTCATTGATTTTATTGAATGAGGAGTACTTAAAACCTCTAGAACAAAACCATTTCCGGTACATGTATGACACTACTTGAGAAATACCTTCTTCTACCAATCTTTCCGGTTTCATATCACCAATTATACCTACTGTTGGAATAAAAAAATCACAAAAATCACAAAATATTGGAACGTGGGATTGGAAAAAGGTGGGGGGAAGTTTGGAAAAAGGTGGGGGTCTCCAACCAATGAAAACGTTTAAGAGAGTTTAGTGGCTCCTATTTTTGGGGGAGTTGGTTATTCAATTTTTAATATAAATATTCTGCATTAAAGAAAAAAAAAGAAAAAGGAGGAGAACAGAAAAGAAGGAGAACACGACAGAAGAAGAAAACTGTTGCAGAAGGAAAATTGCAGGAGCACAAATACAAGAGGAGACATTTTCACAGGTATAGGGATTCTGTCAATTAATCCTCATCGGGTGGCAACCCACAAACCAAATTATATGGATTATTAATCCATCATGGGTGGCAACCCGCAAATAAAACTCTTGGATGATAAATCCATAATGGGTGGCAACCCTTAAATCATGAACAACAAATCCATGAGCGGATTCCTGTTTAACAAAGCTCTGCGGAGCAAAAGGAAATCCTTTGAAATGGATACAAAATATTGGATACAAAATCCATCATGGGTGTGTAACCCTCAATCAAATACCCTGAATGGTATATCCATTTTTGGGCATAAAACTCATTCAGTGGGTTCTCAAGAGCACAAATCCAATTTGGGTACAAAACCCACAAACAAAATCACTGAGGGTTTAATCTCACAGCAAATAAAAATAAAACTGTGCTTGAAAAGGAAGACAACCATGTTGGCTGTGGCTCGGCCTGATGCTGCAGATAGCAGCAGCAAATAACAAAGAAGAAGGAAGACTCCTGTCGAAAGAGAAATGGGGAAAAAGCTTCGGGGGTACTGTTGGCCACAACAAACAAAACTTAAAACTAGTTGGGCTTGTGAAGGAAATTTTAAAAAAAAAGAGTGGCCACGTTTTTGTTGGCAGTTCCATATGGCAGCTTTAAAAAAAAAAAGCTAAAACCAAAAAAAAAGAGAAGAGAGTGGCTGACGCCACCTTGTTGGAGTTGGAAGAAAAAAAAAGCAAAACAAAGGACAAAAGACTTGGTGTTGCAGAGAAAGAGAAGAAGAAAAGTCAACAAGTAAAAAAAAAGGAAAAGGGAAGTGGCTGTACGCCACTTTGTTTAATTTGCACATGGATGAAGCCTTGAGGTTAGGCTAACAGGAAGGAAAAGATGTCAGTTTAGGTGAAGGGGCAAACTGTGACCAACAAAGAGGAGTCGTACCTTGTGGAGGTTTTCTTGTGAAAAAGTCTGACAGTGAGGCAGTAAATAGCTAATGGCATGAAGTTTGAGCCAGAGTCAGTCTGGCACTCTAAATAGAGCAGAAGTGTCTTAGCAGTAGCGTAACTCTTTTCCAAGTCAAAAATCAGAAGTCCTTTACAGTCTCTATCTCTGAAGTCCTAGTTCAATTGTGATTGGTTTTTTGATAAACCAAATGAGCACAAACCAACAGATAAAAAATATATATGTGCTAAAGGGCTCATAGTCAAATTACTAGGTTATATTCCCTTTAATTCTTAAAGGCCCAATATATTTAGTGGGTGGCCAAATAATTACCCATTAAATTTATAGAGGCCTAGATTTCTAATTTCCTATCATATGGTTAATGGATTAATTCAACAATCCTCATAGCCATATTTGGGTCCAATTGCAAATCTTGTCAATTTTAGAAAAATAGTGGGTGAATCAAAATTGCTTATTGTTTTTCTTGGACATTGACAAAAAAATAAAAATGGTACAAAACCATCCAAATTTTTCACATGGGTCATCTACCCATGAAAACTCCAATGAGATTAAATTCAAATATCTCAAACACAAATTCTCAATTAATGGGCCACACTTACCCATTATTCAAAATTGCTCATTAATTTTCTGGGACATTGACAAAAAGAAAAAGTGGTACAAAACCATTCAAAATTTTCCCATAGGTCACCTACCTATGAAAATCTTCAAATCGTCTCAAAGACACCAACTCCACACTTACCCATTAATTTCTAAATTTTTCGAACTACGTTGGTTTGATCCCTTTAAAAGGGTACGTAGGCAATCTAGAGATTCAATCTAGATGCAACCATCCCAAACATATTTTCATATCGAATCCCTGGTTTATTCAGCTAAATTCACTTAAACTCCTCAATCAAACCCATTCAAATTCTTCGTTTTGCGATGAGTCATTTATTCATCATGAATCTTTGAACTACGAGTGGCTTGATTCCCGCAAGGGATACGTAGGCATCCTGAGGTTGGACTTGGGAGCAGCTGCAAAATCAAACACACACGTTCTGTTTCTTTATGATGGAATCAAAGGGTTTCCCCTTGAAGCAAGGGATTGTAATTAAGAGACTTGCGTCTCGAATGGGTCGAACCTAAAATAATAAAACCCCATTATTTAATTAGTGGTGGTGAAATTATATTAGGAAGATCACCATTTTCCTTCAACACCTACAAAAAGAACTCATTATTGAGGAAAAATAAGAACACAGAAATAGAGAGTTTCATACAATATTATACAAAAACCTATTAGACCAACAAAAATTTAAAGCACTCTTGAGGGTAGGCATAAGTTTAAAACTTATTATTCTTTTCATGCAAATTATTTGTAGTGAATAATAAAGCCTAAATCCATATTCATACCTTGAAGCCTCAATCATGCATGCATTAACTCATGTGCCAAAGTCATGCCCACTGTAATTAAGGAAGATAAAACGTTAGAGTTATTTAGATTTTTTAAAAATAAATAGTATGATTGCTTTATAGACTACAAATGAATTACAGAAATTGAATTTTGCAACGGGGAATGATGCAAAATCCCTCAGTGTCAGTAACGTACTCCGGCCGTCCGAATAGAAGTATAAGTTTCTTCTCTTTGTTGCTGCTGAAAAGTGCTGCAAAACTTTCCACCATGGTTAATTATCAATATAGTTCATTTAGCTAAATATTTTTTAGTTTTTTAGAAATATATAGCTAAATACTTTATTAAAGAAGGAAAATAATTAACTCCAGAGTGGATGAAATTCTTAACGTCATGATAGGCTTGAAATCCCAGATACGGGTGGCTATTACGTCCCGAGGCATCAAAAGTAAGAACATAAAATAAGAACTCGATAATTTTTCTAATAAAATAAAAGCCAAACAAGTTATGGAAAATTTCTCGATGAATTAGCTATCTTTTACTACATTTTGTTTAGACTTTTCATCTTGCATGTACAGTAAATGAAACTTTGGCACTTTCTCTATTTTTGCTCCAAATCTCACCTCAAAATTCTTTTTACGAATTATACTCATCTCATCTTGGTCCACTAATGAAATAGGAATGTCTGCATCGACATTGAGATTTAAACTTGTATAAAATCTAAGCACATTCCTTGCATGGAACAATATAGGATGAGGATCTTCAACGATGTCTTCCCTTTTCTTGTTCAGTTCCCTTTATTATAGGATGAGAAATCTATCACTCGTTAGACATAATGAAGAGAACTGAACGAGCAAATGGACGACACCGCTAAGGAACTTGGGCCTAGTGAACTCATCTGTTCATTATATCATAAATATTGTTCATTTATCATAAATATTGTTCATTACATAAATATTGTTCATTACATAAATATACTTCAATATTTGTACAAATTTCTTGTAAATTGAAGCTGCTAATTGGTTTGTATGGGGATTCAAAACCGCCAGACCAAAATCACGCCACGTACTTGTGTGACTCTTCATGTAATTCATTGCCCAGATTAAAGGTACAAATCACATCTATGTTGTGTCCACCTGTTGTTCCAATCCAATGAAGTTTACTATTAAGGTAAACACCCCGAATTGTTTATCCTTCAGCTTCACCATTATTTTCACTCACCACTTTTCTCCATTCTGTATCCACTCCAAACCTGAAAATAATAAGGAGCTTCTTTATGGACACAATTGAGAGTAGTTTATACAATTTCAAAATATTACCAAACTCGAATCCAACGGATTGTGGCTTATAGTGACTTGGGAGTACTGGAGGCTTATGGGTTCTTCAATTAGGGGGTTCCAAACGTAGTAGGTCTTTCTTTCTTTTCTTAGCACCATAATTGATGCTCAAGCATGATTTTTCATATTTGAAGCCCAATTTTCTGATTTTGAATTTTCCTCTTTTTCCATATTTCTTTTGTAGTGTTTGTTCCTACATCAAAGCACTACACATACATAAAATTAAGTAAAAATCAATGGAATAGTGTCATGTCTTTGTAGAAACATACTAAGAATATGATAGTGAGGCAAAAATTCAAACTTCTTATTTACACCTTAATTTCCTGTATAGCAGTCGAATGGAAACTAAAAAAAAGAATCATGCCTATATGTAGAAACACATCCAGAAATGAAAGCTAGTTCAGAATTCAAACATGTTAGTTACACATATGGGCTTCCCAATTTAATTACAGTGGAATGGAAATTAGAGAAGAAAAAAAATAGGAAAAAAAGAACATAAACTAGGGATTTATTTGAGAATGTTATCAAGGAAAAGAACTACAAGGACAAGCATACCTTAAAATTAATGTGCATGCAACAAAGTTTATGAGGACTAACCAGAAATGGAAAATTTGATGAACTTCTTGGTTTCTTTCTTGGAGGTCAGTGCATTTTGAGAAAATGAAAATGGTTACTAGGTATAGATAAATTACACATTTTATTAGCCAACAAACTAATGAAGCACATTTAGGTAATGAAGCGCATAAGAAATCATCTAAACAAAAAGAATCCAATGATTAAAATTGCAATTATAAGAGGAAACAATAAATTCCTCAACGAAAACAACATATAAAGTGTAGAACAAAATACAATCAAAGAAGACCACAAACCCAACCTTAATGGTCTCTCATCTTCATCCCTCTTTTGTATCTCATGTTCCTGCCTCTCTTGTATGAGACACCCAACTCTAGTGTCGAAAAACGGATGACATAACTTGATCGACATTCTCTTGGTCATTGACCACAATGCCTGCCTTGCTATAACACTCCTTTCCACTATTTCCACCTTTTTTCACTATTTCCACTCCTTGTTGTAACGCAGAAGCATGGGTTTATGGATCCACAAACGTATAAACCCAAAAGGATAAACTGAAATCCATCAATGTCAATGACTGGAATCCACCTACTTGTGTGACATTACTTGGCAAATACATTATCTACCCATTTTTCCATTTCAAAACCGCCAATTGGATCTAATGAAGGGAACTAAATGAGAAAATGGAGGATATCGCTGAGGATCATCAACCTAGCGAACTCCTTTGTTGATTATACCGTAAATATGCTTCATTATGTAGCAAACCTATCACTCGTCAAACATCTCAAAGGAGCTGGATGAGCAAATGGACGAGACCGCTGAAGAACTTGAGCCTAGTGAACTCATATGTTGATTATACCATAAATATGCTTGATGACATAAATATAATTTCATATTTGTACAATTTTCTTGTAAATTGAAGATACTCATTGGTTTTGTACGAGGAGTCAAAACACCAAGAACGAAACCATTCCACGTGCTTTTTTTCCTTTTCAAAACCACCAATTAGACCTAATGAAGGGAACTGAACGAGAAAATGAAAGACATTGCTGAAGATCCTCAACCTAGCGAACTCCTATGTTGATTTATACGATAAATATAATTCATTACCTAAATGCGCTTCAATATGATTGAATACAAATATTGCAAACATAGATAAGAAAGATCCTTACATAAGAAATCATCTACACAAAATGAATCCAATGACTAAAATTGCAAGTATAAGAGGAAACAACGAATTCCTTAACGAAAACAACATATAAAGTATACAACAAAATACAATGAAAGAAGACCACAAACCCAACCTCAATCGGCTCTCATCCTCATCCCTCTTTCATATCTCGTGTTCCTGCCTCTCTTGTATGAGACACCAACTCTAGTGTCGACATACGGATGATGTAACTTGATCGACATTCTCTCTTGGTCATTGATCACAATGCCTGCCTTCGAGGAGTTTGTAACATAACCCAATAAAATTCATATTTGTAATGGGATGTTGTAATAATCGCCTTTATAGAAAATTGGAATGTTGCCATTAATCACAAAAACGACGGTTCTCCTGTCTGAAACCTATCACTCGTCAAACATAATGAAAGAAGCTGGACGAGGAAATGGACGACATCGGTGAGGAACTTGAGTCTAGTGAACTCATATGTTGATTATACCATAAATATGCTAGATTACATAAATATACTTCCATATTTCTTGTAAATTGAAGCTGCTCATTGGTTTTGTATGAGGATTCAAAACCACCAGAACAAAACCACGCCATGTACTTATGTACTCTTCCACTAATTCAGAGCCCATATTAAAGGTACAAATCACATCTATGTTGTGTCCACATATTGTTCTAATCCAATGAAGTTTACCATTAAGGTAAACCCTGAAGTATCTATCCTTCAGCTTCGCCATTAACTTTTCACTGACCACTTTTCTCCATTCTGTATCCACTCCAAAGCTAAAAATAAGGAGCTTCTTTCTGGACATAACGAGGACTAGTTTATACAATTTCAAAATATTACAAAACCCCGAATCCAACGGATTGTAGCTCATAGTGACTTGGGAGTATTGGAGGGCTTATGGATTCTCTAATTAGGGGGTTCCAAATGTAGTAGTTCTTTCCACTCCTTGCTGCAACATGAAAACACATGTTTACGGATTAACAAACTTCTAAACCCAAAAAGATAAACTGAAATCCATGAGCGACTCTTTTCAAAACTTTTTTGTTTTCTAATATCTACTAACGAATATTAACGAATTCAGCAAACTCCTTCCTCAGTCAATTGAAACAATAAATTACATTTACTTCTGAGAAAGGTTGGTATTGTGAGATCACGACGTCACTCGCAAGCAAAGCTTCAAGCGGCAATATTGATTAGAGAATTCTTCACCACCTATCATTTAAATGAGCTTTCTTTAGGTCATTTTATTCACCAAACATGTTACACACCACAATCAATAACATTCTAAGTCCTTCGTATTTTTATTACAAAACGTTTCTGAAATTGATGTAACTATCAGGTTGCGTATTTTTTTTAAAATAATATTATTCACGGTCCTTAAGATTAATAACATTGCTTCCCTTTTTCCTGGGAATGAGGCATTCATATCTTCTGCAAATCACAGTTGACACATACACAAAAATAATTTATCAAAAACACACCAAAAAAAATAAAAATAAAATCTTTACACACATGTCAAACTATAATTGACATTCTAGAAAATGAGGTAAGCATTTTTCTAGAGTTAATATATGTGATCACAAGTAGTCCATGATGTGACTTTCCTTTCCTAAATATGTTAGTTTGCTTGGGTGACCCATATGTGAGTTTCACATATCTCAGATTTAAATTTAGAGACTAAAGACGCACATAATTTAATTTTCTAGAGACTTGGAAGGTTGGCAAATGGTCGAATGCGTCACTATAGTCTATGGCTGAAGGGACTTGCGTTGTTCGCGGGATGTTCACATGGGATCATAAGGACAAATAAAGTGATGTGTCATTTTGATTAGATGCTAAATTGGACTGTGTGTCTAATTCACCCAACTGCTCATATGAGCAAGTCCAGCAGTGGCATTGGACTCGGGCTGGGGGGGTTTGGGCGAAAAAACGAAGTCCAGCAGCGAAGATGTAGCCCGGGCGAGTGTGGGGTCCACCAAACAGGGCAGACCCGAAGG
This sequence comes from Prunus dulcis, assembly GCF_902201215.1. NCBI lineage: Eukaryota > Viridiplantae > Streptophyta > Magnoliopsida > Rosales > Rosaceae > Prunus > Prunus dulcis. The sequence goes on along the minus strand of NC_047657.1, from coordinate 17,043,833 downwards.
CGATTTCGGCCCGAGCTCGGGCCCGAGGGAGAAGACAAAATTGCTGACGCTAAAAAATTTCGAATTCACCGCTACAGTAGCCGCCAACGGCTACTTGACACGTGGCAGCCTCTGGTCGCTCCGATTCGAATTTTTTCTTCAATCCAACGGCAGCCAATTTTTCTGCAATAAAAAATTGAAAAAAAATCGAATTTTTTTTTAAAAAATACACAAAAATTACAGAATTTTTTGTGTATAAATACCAACCAATACTCTTCACTTTTAACACCAAATCCTCATATATTTTCTTCTCCTTCTACTATTGTTCACTTTCTCCTCAAAATTTATTCACTTTCTATTCAATATTTTTTCACTTTGAAGTTGTAATTTTTTTCTATCATATTATGGGTTCTTCTAATGAAAATGGAGGGGCATGGAGCATGATGGAAGATGTTAGCTTGTGTGAGGCTTGGGTCCAAGTTAGTCATTGTCCCGTAACGGGCAATGAGATTAAATTTTCTCATATGTGAAAAAAAATTCATCAAGCATTTTGTGAAAGGGCAATTGGTTCTACACGTACAGAAATGACATTATCTAGTAGGTGGAAAGTTCTTAATAAAGAGTTGGGGAAATGGAGAAATGCCTTAGCAAAAGCGATTGACAACCATCGAAGCGGAGAAAATCTTAGCAGTGAGGTAAATTATTTGTCATTTTTCTTCTATTAATTTCTATGTCATATTAATTTTTATTTAAATGTTTCTTGCAATTTATATATTTTGTTAATATGTCTCTAGTTTTTTTTTAATACATGTTGCATTTTTTTAAAATTTCTTTAATTTCCATTAGTTTTTTTTTACATGTTGCATTGCCAATATTTTATAAATTTTCTTGCATTTCCATTTAATTTTTTTTATAGATTATGCAAGCACAAATGTGGTTTGGTGCTACTGGGCAAGGGAAAAAAAGTTTCAACCATACCCATTGTTGGGAGGTGGTGAAGACTTGTAAGAGATTCCAAATTATTCCAACCGGTCCGACGGTAGTCTTGAACGAGACTCCACTTCATGAGACGCCGGCATCGGATTCACCTATGGATTCCCCGATGAGTCAAGACTCACCCATTGAAAATGAGCCAAGGCCTATTGGGAGGAAGGCGGCGAAGGCGAAGAGAGGGAGTAATTCTAGCAAGAATGCATCTAAATTTTTGGAGGAACTTTCAAAGCACCAAGCCATGAGAATTGAAATGGACTTGAAACAACAAGAGCACGATATGGCTATTCAAGTAGAATATGCAAAAGAAAGGGAGTATGTACGCAAAGAAAGGGAGTATGTACGCGAACAAAACATTGAAAAAAAAAGATCGGGAAACCATGGCCATGGATACAAGCCATATGTCCCCTGAAACAAAACAATTTTGGAAGCTAGAACGAAGGGATGTTATGAGACAAAGACTTTTTCGTGACGATGGACCTAGCAACACGGATTGGTTAAATGATGGAAACCATTAAAATAGTTTGTTTGCCTTTCATGTCTTAGTTTACTTGCCTTTGATTTCATTGTATTTTTTGTTTTGTTTAATTCATGTATTTTATTTTATTAGTTGTATTGCTTTTCTTTTAGTCAATAAAGAAAATATTCAACAAAAATCCTTTTTATTCAAAACATTCCATACATAAAAAAAAAACCACAACCAAAGCATAAAAAAAAAAAACAAACCACAACCAAAGCATAAAAAATAAACAACCCACAACCAAAGCATAAAAAATAAACAACCCACAACCAAAGCATAAAACATAAACACCCCACCCACAACAAAAAATAAACAACATACAACATAAACATAATAAATTAAAAACAACTTCTTCACTTCACTTCATTCACCTTCATTTCCTTCATTGCCTTTCACCGCCCATAAATGCTCCATCAAGTCAACTTGACGGTGTTCATGAATATATGACGATTGCATCTCCGTGTAGCGATCAATCATACGGGGCATGAAACTACCGCCTCTAACCAACGGTTCATGCTGCATTGCTTCTCCATTTGGCCCCACTGGTTTTTCATAAATTCGTGTTAGGGCCGTGTCCATGGGATTTGGTTCATACACGTCATCAGCATCGTAATCATATTCATCTTCCACAATCATGTTATGGAGGATGATACAAGTCATCATTATACTCCTAAGCACCTCCTCGTCAAATAGACGTGCCGCGCCCCTGATAATAGCCCACCGAGCTTGAAGGATACCAAAGCACCTCTCAACATCTTTTATGTACCCCTCTTGATAGCGAGCAAAAAAATTTTGCTTATGGGATCAGGGATGTGGAATTGTTTTCACAAATGTTGTCCACCTCGGGTATATGCCATCAGCTAGATAATACCCGTTCTGGTAGATGGTATTGTTAATTTCATATGTGATATTTGGGGCTTCACCTCTCAAAACATCATTGAACACCGGGGATTGACCTAGGACATTCAAATCGTTTTGAGATCCGGAAACTCCGAAGAAGGCGTGCCAAACCCATGTATCAAAACCAGCAACTGCTTCCAGGATGATACTTTTCTGCCCTTTTCTATTTCCGTAGTCCCCTTGCCAAGCAGTTGGACAATTTTTCCACTGCCAGTGCATGCAGTCAATGCTACCAATCATGCCAGGAAATCCTCGAGACTCAGCTTTTTGGAGAAGCCTTTGCAGGTCCCTGGGCGTAGGTCTGCGGAGGTAGTCTCTGGTGTACAGAGTTTCCACTACATCACAAAATCGCACCAAGCTCTCCAAAACAGTGGACTTCCCCATCCGAGCAATCTCATCCACCTGATCAGCAGATGACCCATACGCCAACATTCATATCACAGCTGTGAACTTCTGCTCTGGAAGAAGTCCCAAATTTCCAGCACAATTTCTCTTTTGAACAAAATATTCATCATAATTGCAAATATCATGCATGATTTTATTGAACAAATGGGGTTGCATTCTATATCTCCCTCGAAAATGAACATCAGAGTACAGAGATTGTGGGATAAAATAATCTTCCATAAGATTCTTACCGCGTGAATATCTATGTTTGTCCACATTTGGGCGACGGCCTTCTCGTGAACCACGGCGACCCTGGTTTTCTTCCTCCAACAAAGCAACTGCTATGCCAAGTTGCTCATCTAGTTCTCTCTGCGCCCTTTTGCTTGCAGCTCGTCTATGCATTCTTTCTCTAGTTTCTCGCTCTTGCCTCTCCAAAACCTCTTCCATGTCTGCCATTGAGAATGGAGAATGAAATCTAAAATTTGAGAAATGAAAATGTAGAGAAGAACTGGTGTGGGAGGTATGAGCTGAACCTCTGGTTTTATAGAAAAATGTACACAGATAGATATGACACGCGACGCAATCTTAGAGGGTGAAAATCTTATCTGAAATTTGAAATTCAAATGAAATTTCAAATTTCAAATTTATCTGAAATTTGAATTTCGAAATGCATCTGAAATTTGACATTTTGAATTTATCTGAAATTTGACATTTTGAATTTATCTGAAATTTGAATTTTGAAATTTATCTAAAATTTGAAATTTATCTGAAATTTGAAACCGAAAATCTTATCCGATATGAATAGTATTGACACGTAGGAACCCAAAAATCTTATCCGAAAATATTATCCAAATTAATTGTTTAAGTAAACAAAGTTGTGAAAAAAACAAAAAAATGAATAGTATTTGCCATGGCAAGCCCCAACTGCTGGAAACACATTTTGCTGGAGGGGGCTAGGGCAGCCACTATTCACGTGAATATATGGCATTATATTATTATAGAATATATGGCATTATATGGCATTATACTAATCCATATGGGTTCTATATATGTGCCACAGATCAATAAATCAAGAGAGTTTTTTTTACGAAAAATCACGACATAGACTACTCATAAGCACACATGTTAATCTTGAGAACCATGAATGACAAAAAATAAAAAACAAAAAAATACGCAATCTGATAATTTTGTCCACCTCAAAATACGTTTTGTGATAAAAAGATTACTTATAAGTAATAAAGTGATGTTGAACTACTTTATCTTTTTCTATGGAGAAATTGTGATTCCATATGCAACAATGGTAGGTAGTGCAATTTCCATTAACTTCTAAGGATGTATGTGTGTGTTCAAATTGAATAAATCAAATTCTAACTGCACAATCGATAATAATATTCCATTGCTTGTCTTCCATCCTCTGAAGATACATCAACTTGGTACGTACCCAAACACTTTTTCATACTTTTTACCCTCATCTATTTAAACTCGTAGGGGATGCCTTTACACAATTCCTCAATCATCACAAACACATCAACACAGAAGGAAACACACACTCAAAGAGAGACATAAATATATAATATATACAGAAATCTCTTATGCGAATGTTCGGATGTTATTATATCGTACAGATATCATGTATTTTCTACTATCCCTCCATACTTTCCTTCTTATTTATAATAGCATCCGCACAATAATAATATCATGCAAATAAGAGAATAATTGTAAATATATACACACACACACATTATGTTGGAATTTTAAAAGGTTTTAAAAATTTAACCATTTTATTTATTTAATTATTTTGGCTGTTTTATTTTATTTATTATGGGGATTATAAATATTTAATATTTAGGTTTTATTTCTGGTTGGTGAATGCCTTAATTTTGTGGTTGGTGGACTTTTATGGTTGGTGAAGGTTACATGTTTTTGGATGCCTATAAAAGGCCACTCCTCCTTCACATTTGAAATACACACAATAACACACATTATATTATCAGAATATCACATACACATTCTAATTCTCTCCTTGTCTACTTTTATATATATTCTGTACTTTATATTATTATTATTTTGGGCAATGGTTATGTGACTTGGATACCTATATCTGTCTGTGAACGTGCTCATAGCGGATCTTGAGTTTGTGTACAAGGGGTCGTATCTTGGAGTCTTGTAGACCGTCAGTACCTGCACGTAGGGAGGCTACAAAGGCTTTAGGACAGCGTCTTTGACGTGCTTCACCGTACCAAACTCACCTTCTTACTTATTATTTATTTTCCCTTACTTACCTATTTATTTGTTTTCTTCAATTTCATTATACCTTCAAAACTTTCCAATTTGTTTATATGTTATTTATAATATAAATATTTTGTATTTGGATTTACGGAAAGAGGAAAATTATTATTTTTTATAACACATTACATACATGATAATGAAGAATATACTGTCAGTAAAGTATATATGTGGAGAGATGCCAAAGTAAACACAATCCAAAATTTCACAAACCTAAACAAACCATATGTGAAGAGAACACAATAAAAAATTTCACCAACCCAAACAAACCATAGGTGAAGAGAAAACTAAGAGAAAGTTGAACAAGCTTTAATTAAGTGAATTAACTCTATTGAAACTTGATAATATATTATATGTAGAATTAGATAATTTTAAAAATTCACAAATATGGTTGTAAGGGCAAGGAGGAAGTCTGATGTGTCCACCAAAAAAATAGAGAAATAGGTGAAAAAGACTGTGTTAAATATATATATATATATATATATATATATAATAGATACAGGGGAAAGTTTGTATATTTTTATCATTCAATGGCATTGGGAACAAGTCAAACGATGAAGGTTTTTTCCCTTTTTTTGAACGAAGATCAGTTGCGTTATTATGTTCTTGGTTTGCCTAATTCCTTTTTTTTGAACAAGTCAATCGATGATGGTTTTTTCCTTTTTTTTCGAACAAAGATCAGTTGCTTTATTATGTTCTTGTTTTGCCTAATTGTTAATGCCACTTTGATTGTGTCTCTTGATCACTTTTCTATTCGTTTCTTACCTTCCATACCTTTGAAATTGGTCACTAATTGCATGCTTCAAGGGAGCCTTGTTACTCATCCCTTGTATTTTCTATCATTAGTCAATGTCCAACTTATCCCTATATGACTTTGATGGCATTCCAAGATTTCCACCTAAAGGTGCTTCACTCTAAACCCAGTCTTTGCCTCAATGAAACCTATTCTTTCCCGTTAGTCATTTAAATATTGCCTTTTTTTTGAAAAATTCCTAAATCTGTCACTACATAAAAATGAGATTCTTACAATTTAAGTCTTTATATAACATATATTAATATACATATTATTATGTTTTGATATATATATATATATATTGAGCACTTCCACTTATTTGTCATGGCAAAAGGGAAGGGAAGGGACAATGGCAGTTACTATTACATAAATAGTGTCTGCCCTATCAATTATTTGATGCATTTCCACCCATTGTCATGGCAACCCAAAGGAAGTGAAGAATATGGTTTGGTATTTATAGAAAAACATTTTTGAATTTTTTATTTTTTATTTTCCAAATTGTTGGTATTTAAATTGGCTACTGACGTCAGCTTGCTCAGGCAGCAGCCCAAGCAAGTCTTGCCTTTGAGCTTGCCCAATTTCATGGAGCCCACTTTTTGCCATGCAATTTTTTCCTCGGTGGAGATTGGTTTTGGAGCCTAAGCCCCTTTTTACCATGGAAAAAGGGGATGAGTGGAAGTGTTCTGAGTATTGGAAAAGGATGACACATGTGTGCTACAAACTTAATGTCATGCATTTGGACTGCATAAGTTATTCTACAATTTTATGCCACCTTATATGGCAGTTGAGCTGAACATACCACATCACTTAATTTCGATGTGAATTTTGTTATGTTTCATAATTTGAATATAATAAATAAATAAAATTTGCCTTCTTGCCTCCCTCCTTCTCATTTCGAGAATAAATGGAAAACAATTGACAAAAACAAAAAACAAAAACAAAAAGAGTAGATAAAAAGGAAGAACAAAATTAATGCAATAAAATAGGAAGATCATCCAACACAGATGTAAGAAATTTTCAGCCATAAATCGTGACCCATAGTCTTGAATATGATAGAAAACAATTATCTAAATCCATCTTTTATACCAGGAAAAAAATACGAAACCATTATTTTCAGCAACAAAAATAACAATCGATCAGAGATAGAAAACTGTGGTCGTTCGTACCCTTCTTTGTTTACTTATATTTTTTCAATTTGTCTGTGGTTGGAGTTCCATTGCAGTGCAGTGCAGTTTGGGTTGGTTGCGAATGAAAGAAAACGGGGGGTAAGGAGGGACGAGATTGGGTCGAATATGAAAGACCTAATCCATTTTTGATGAAGGACTTTTTCGTCAAAAAAGAAATTTTGATTAAACAATCAATCATAATATTATATTAAAATGCTGGTCAAACATTTCTCATCTATTTAAACTCGTCCTCAATCATCCTAAACACAACACAGAAGGAAGCACATACTGAGAGAGAGAGAGAGAGAGAGAGAGAGAGAGAGAGAGAGAGATGGCAATGAAGAAAAGTTCAGATGCAGAGAAGACGTTGAAGCACTTGAATCCAGATGGGGAAGAAGACCCCCTCTGCCCCAAAACAGAGCACCCCCACCCAAAGGAGCTGAAGTTGAGCCCATCTGAAGATCAAACCAAGGATGAGCAAAGGTTGTTCAAACCAAAAGCTGGCAGTGTCTTCCCGGCAAAGAAGAGGTGCCAGCGTCTTCCCGGCAAAGAAGAGGTTAGTGAAGAGGATGATGTTTGATCAAATTGTCCATTGGTTTTGGTCTTGTTTCAGATAATATTACTAATAGGCCTTCTTCAGCTTCTGCTTCAAACGCCAACAAGGTCATGAGCAACCACGTTTATCCAAGCCCACCGCCATAGAATAGATATAGGAGCTGATGTAAATTTATTGTTTTCAGTACATACAGCCTGCAGGCATGCAATTGTATTTCTGTTTCTGCTAATTTCCTTTCTGGTGACGTTGACGTAATTTTATCATGGCTTTCATAGAATGCTGGGTTTTCTTTGATCTCTCTCTCTCTCTCTCTCTCTCTCTCGGCTTTTATTAAAGTTGATGTGATATGTAACATTGTTAAGCTAAATAAGCTAGAAAGTTCAATTAAATTTGGGCCACCATCAAAATGTATGAATAGCCATGGTCCTTGATTAGAGGAATAGCCAAGGAAGTTTATGAAAAAGTAAAGACTTCAAAGCCACATATGTTATTGAAAACAAAACCATGACTTTCCATCCATGACCATGCATGATATCATCCAATCTTCCTGCCACCAATTCCATGACCATGCATGATATTATTCGAGATCCCATATTACTATAGACCACCAATGAGTGACTAGGAATCTCTTTTTTTATTTTTTTATAACTTCATTATTTCCCTGTCCGCACCCTCAATTATCAAATATTAAATTAAGTCGTTGGAAGAAAATATGAAATTATTAGGAGAGAGTCAAATTGCGGGCCGAATCAAGCTTTAACTTGACGTAACATGCCATGCATAAATCAAAATGTTAAACAACATAACCAGGACTAGATCGTGTGACAAAATCAAAACTTTTGCATATAAAGCCCCCCAACTGGGTACGTATTATAATTTGACTTTGTGTTCATCATGTGGCCATCTCTTTGATTTGCTGTTTTGGAGGAAAAAACGATAAGTTATGGTGCATTTTGATACATTTTATATTCAACCTTGTCACATAACCTAGCTCGACGCTTCCAAATTGGAAAATAACCTAAACAAAGGTTATATATCAATCACATTTAAACAAAGGGATGGCCTCTAACAAGGGCGGAATCAGGAAATTTTTAATTGGTGGGCTATCTAAAGTTATTAGCTTAAAATCTAATGACCTTTTTTTTTTTGGGTACTTCATGTTTCTAAAGTTTTTCTAGAAATAAAAGTATAAATTGGAATAAAATAGTAAAAGGTAGAGAGTTAAAATCATGAGTATTTATTAAGAGATTATGTTTCTTAATTGAGCAAATAAATTAAATATAAGATGATTATAGGCCTATAAAGTTGAGTGAACAATGGTTACAAGGCTACATTTGAATGGGCTACTAAGCTTTTATGGGGTGAATAACATTAAAATAAATGTAATATTTTTAATTTAAAAAAGAGGCTACTTGGGCTAGAGCCCATTGTAGCCCTCTACCTAGTTCCGCCAGTGGCCTTTAAGGGCACTTTCAGCAAAAGGCCTTTCGCCCAGGCACTTCCAGCGGAAGGCCTTTCGCCGAGGTAGGACAGGGCCTAGCCCACAAAGACAGTTCCAGCGCCAAAGGCAAGCCTATGCAAGTTTGGGGACCACCAACCTGGGCAAGGCCTCAAGCAGAATCAGCCCGTGCTCTTGCCTGGGCAAGTGATGTAATGCTGACATCATAATGACATCAACAACCAATTTAAATAACAAAAAAATACCAAAAAAATCAAAAAAAAAATTATACATAAATACCTAGCCATATTCTTTACTTCTCACACCAAAACTCTATACAAATTCATCTCCTCATATTTCATGTGAATAGTGGTTGCCCTTGGGTTGCCATGGCAATGAGTGGAAACACAACAAGCTTATGCCAAGGCTGCCACTATTCATGTGAATAGTAACAACCCTTGCCTCCCCTTGTCCTTTGCCATGACAAATGAGTGGAAGTGCTATAAGTTTCTATAAAGAGGAGAACCTAACCTTAATCAATAAGATAAATTGACATTGGGTACTAGCATGTGGGTTATATACAAACAGAAATTCCATATGCCACTTTTAAGAGCACTTCTGCCCATTTGCCATGATAAATGGCGAAGTGTAACACCCCGACTCCAAAATTAATCCCTTATTTAAATTATTTAAGTGAAATTACGAATTTACCCTTGTGATAGGGGTATTTTAGCCATTTTCTTACCTAGAAAGAGTTTGGAGTAGTGACTGGAAAATTTTTGGGTAGATCGTAGTGAGATGAGTCTGTAGACACGCGGTAGGCTTGAATCAGAGTTGTAACGAAGATTTGGCGATCAAAATAAGTTCAGTGGCAAACTTGTAAATATTTTGAAAAGTTTGGTAAAAATTTGATTTTCACTCCTTTCTCTCTCCTCGCGCGCGCACAGCTACTTCTCTCTCCTCTCTCTCCCCAAAACCGTCACTCTTCTTCTCTCTCTTCGATTCTCGCGGCACCGTCCACGGCGGGACTGAGACCGGTCCCGATTGACTCCCCTCGAAGCCCCGAACCAAAACCACCCAGTTTCCTCTAATCCCGGCCACGATGTTGACTGGTTTGTACCGATTTTTCGCCGTCGTCTCCGCCGCCCAATCTCGGTGAAATAGGTGAGGGTTCTTATTCTTTTTCCGAGTTCTAGCTGTCTGTTGCATAGGATTGGAACGATTTTGAAGTTTTGAAAGTTAATTTCGAAACCTAGGTTTTGGCCGGATTTCAAAGTGAAATTCCGGCCAGTTGCTGTCCCAATTGGACCTCCCCGTACTAGAATAAAGTGATCCTCATCTCGAGTAGTATCTAGGGTAGGAAGGAGGAGCGGTGGTGTGGAGAATTTTCGTTGCCGGAAATTTCTCTACACACCCACGCGCTGCCGGCGAGTGTGGCGGCGAGTGGGCAAGGGTGGTGAGATTACATTTTATCCTATTGTAATTCTCATGTCGTCACGAGCGCGTAGGCGTGCTTGGATTTCGATTCGGATGTCGTTTGACTATGAACGGATTTCGCATATTGTGCGTTATCCGGGTTCGATATGTTCGGACCGTTGGATCAACTCCATTCCAAAATATGTTAATCTAGACATTCCTAGGATCGTGTAGGATTTTGCAGATCGTGTCGGAACCCCGGATGTTCCGATTCAATAACATAAAGTTTACGTTTTAAGATAACCGTCTGATCGTGTGATCGTAAGCGATCTAACCATCCGTTTTGGACCAAACTTGCAAGACGGGTATCTTAGACCTTGTGAAACCATTAGGAATTGTCAGATTGTGAAATGGAGGTTGTGGGTCCTGTGAACCCGGTTGACCCGAATTGAGAAGTTTGACCGCCGATTGACCGAGTGTCTCCCGAAGCTGTTCCATCGTCCGAATTGGGTAGTTGGACCTTAGAACGTCTCATTCCTAGTACAGTTACTAGAAACCTGGGAAATTAGGATATTTAATTCAAAGTACTCGTTCGAAACGCTTTGTATTAATCTCATATACGTATTCTGAAATAGGTACTCCGACTACGCATACGTAGCAGGCGGGACCTCTCAGGGTCAAGCAGCGTGGGACTACTTGTCAGTGGACTTTGTTTTCAAATCTTATGCATGGTTTTATGATGGGAAATATTATGCATGATGTTTTAAACGGTATATTGGATATATTATTTATTCAATTGTTGAAAGTGATATTTTTATGATGCATTGGAAATATATTTTGGGTTTTGACATATTTGAGTATCTTGAGTATGTATATATGGATTTTGAGAATTTCTATATATGTTTGGCTATGTGTGGGATACTTGGGTTGTTGAGATGAGATTGTGGAAAGTGATGAGGATAGAATGTCAGTTTGGAGTGCTACAAGCACTAACCTATGTACCTCCCCGGATTTGGAACTTGGATACGGAAACTTGAGATACTTGGAATTGTCGAAACCTAGGGCATCCTTGACGGGATGTTGCTGTAGACCCTTGATTGGATAGTCTGCGCGTGTAGGGCTGGTCACAGACATACGAATTTTGAGGCTATCGACTGTATGTGATGGCTGAGAGTTAGTCCCCTAGTTGGACAGCTCGTTCCCTAGCCACATGGTGAATTGAGGAATTTGTGTTATGTGGACTTTGCCATGTGGACTAGTCAAACAATCCCCTGGTTGGATTGTTTCCCCGGTATAACTAGGTGTGGTTATATTATATTTTATATATATATATATATCGTATATTATATAATTATATATATAGCTATTCATTCATTCTTGTTTCTCGGTAAGGATACTTCTTTGCCGGTCGTGCCAATGGGTATGCTTTCGAGAGTTTAGTTGTAAAATTTATAAGTTTTGGATGGTGGGTTTGTAAAGCGTTCTTTATGGATTTTGGACTTGGTATCTGGTTCTGATTTGATTATATATATATATATATATATATATACTTGATTATGATGTTTTGGGATGCATTTGGATTTTCTTGCATGGTTTTCTAACGGCAGGGTTATACTATGTTGGTTTACAGTGAATGAACTTAATTTTTGTCCACTCACAATTTTCTGTTATGCGCCCCCCAGCCAGTAGTTGATTGAGCTCCACAAGCCGAGCCGGATCGTGTGCTTACGAGTCTTAAGCCTTCGTAGGAACTCTTTCATCATTTTATTCAAGTTGAACTCTGTTATATTGAAATTGAAATTCTTAGACATGCTCTATTATCGCCCCTGTTAGGGTTTGATTTGTGAGGCCGAAGGCCTTTGTTGTAAACTGTTTAATCACTTTAAAGCATGCTGCCGGTTGGATATGTTAAACTATGAATTTTGAGCACGTTGAAGATTTGGGAATTGTTCATTTTACAGGGGAGACTGCCAAATTATTGGTAGAAAGTCTCGAGTTTTTAGTATGTGGGCCCGGCATCGGAGTGATGTTGGATTTAAGATGGAATTCGCTCCGGTTTCCGGGAAATTCCGGGGCGAGTCCTGTCACAAAGGTAAGCAAGCGCAGTTACTGTTCATGTGAATAGTGTTTGTTATAGCTTTTTTTGTTTTGTTTTGTTGCTTTTTCACTATTGCCAACCCAAGGGCAATTACTATTTATATGAGATTAATTTTATTTATATGTATGAGATGAATAAATAAAAAATTGGTAGGTATGTATAAAAAAAAATCTGGACCTTTTAGTAATTTTTCAGAATTTTTTTCCAATTTATTTCTTCCATGAAGTCAGTATTGATGTTAACGTCTTCATGCACCAGGTCGGGCTTATCTTGCCTTCAAGCGCTACCCAACCTTGATGGAGCCCACGTCCTATCCGGGCTAGAATTCATTAGTGGAGGGGTTTTTTCACGGTGAAACAAATTAATGAGGCGTTTAATTAAATGGTAATCTTATCTTTGGCATAGGCTTACAGCTGCTTGCCAATAATTATGAGGAAAAGTCTTGCCAGTTCATCCCGCATCATGAGTGGAAAGGCTCTAAAATCTTGCCCTTTCGCTTTTTTCTTCTTCTCAAAAAACTTGTACAAAATGGATTTTGATCAAAAGTCATCACTAGCTATTAGGCCTATAATGCTAGCTCTAAGCCTCTCATTCATTACACTTACATAGAAACCCAACAAAGAATCAAATGAATTAGAGATGATACCTCTCCTATTCCAGTCTATTGATAGACATTATATATGTGAGAAAGGCTAGCTGGCCTTATTTGGAGTAATTTTTCACGTAACGTAATAATACATGAATTAATAACTTCATACTACAACATATAAATTGATAATATCACATGACGGTGTTATTTTGATTAATTTGAACACAATTAATCATATCACAACATCTCCGGCAAATATTAAAAGAAGGCTACATTTGCATTCATTTTTACCACTGGTGCAAAAGGAGGAGAGAGAGGGTTGTTTGGCACAAGTTGAGAGGCGGCAAACCAGATCCACGTAAACAACACTGAAAGAAAAGAAAAAAAACGAAACCATTATTTTCAGCAACAAAAATAATAATCGATAAGAGATAGGAAACTGTGGTCGTTCGTGCCCTTCTTTGTTTACTTTTTTTTATATAAAAAATTTATGTGGTTGGAGTTCCAGCGCAGTGCAGTTTTGGTTGGTTTGCGAATGAAAGAAAACGGGGGGAAAGGGTAAGGAGGGACGAGATTCGGTCGAACACGAAAGACCTAATCCATTTTTGATGGAGGACTTTTTCGTCAAAAAAGAGTTTTTGATTAAACAATCAATCATAATAATATTTTATTTTATTCCAAAAATGTTGGTCAAACATTTCTCATCTATTTAAACTCGTCCTCAATCATCCTAAACACAACAAGAACAACACAGAAGGAAGCACATACTCTGAGAGAGAGAGAGAGAGAGAGAGAGAGAGAGAGAGAGAGAGAGAGATGTCAATGAAGAAAAGTTCAGATGCAGAGAAGGCGTTAAAGCACTTGAATCCAGATGGGGAAGAAGATCCCCTCTGCCCCAAAAGAGAGCACCACCCAAAGGAGGTGAAGTTGAGCCCATCTGAAGATCAAACCAAGGATGAGCAAAGGTTGTTCAAACCAAAAGCTGGCTGTGTCTTCCCGGCAAAGAAGAGGTTAGTGAAGAGGATGATGTTTGATCATATTGTCCATTGGTTTTGCTCTTGCTTCAGTTTCAGACAATGTTACTAATAGGCCTTCTTCAGCTTCTGCTTCAAACGCCAACAAGATCATGAGCAACCACGTTTATCCAAGCCCACCGCCATAGAATAGATATAGGAGCTGATGTAAATTTATTGTTTCCAGTACACACACAGCCTACAGGCATGCAATTGTATTTCTGTTTCTGCTAATTTCCTTCCTGGTGACGTTGATGTAATTTTATCATGGCTTTCATACAATGCATAACTTCATTTTTATTTTTATAACCTCTTTATTTCCAGGTTCTTTTTGGTCCAACTTCATTTATCTAGAAATGATGTCTTCAGGGTCCCCCACCCTAATCTGCTGCATGCATGCATCCCCTACTAAAATATGAAATTATTATAAGGAGAGTCAAATTGCGTGCGGAATTAAGCTTCAACTTTACGTCAAGGCTTGACGTAACATGCCATGCATAAATCAAAATGTTAAAGAACATAACCAGGCAGGTACCGACCTACTCTTTGACTAACCTATGCTATAGCCCAGGTGACTTTGTCTTTTTAATCCCACCCAATGAATAGCCCTGCACTGCTCTCTCATAATCCCCCTTACCTTTTTTCTCTCATTTTCCTTTTGGTACAAAAGGGGCCAAAGGCCAATACAAAAAACCCTGCTTCTTTTAATTTTTTGGTAGAAAACAACCCCTCTTATTTTCTTGTTTGGTAAAAAATAACCCACCCTTCACTTCACATACCCCGCACGTAGAAAATATAAAAGAATTATGTACTAGATGCTTTTTGAGGAGTAAAACTCATTATGTCATTATGATTATGATTAGTTGTAGTCTTTTGTTATCAATGAACTTCACTTTGTACTGTCAAGTTTAATAGCTATGTGCGTAAGGTAAATTTAGCCCACTTCAATTTGAAATCCTGGATCCGTCCCTATAACTAGGACGAGATAGTGTGACAAAAAAGAAAAACCAACTTAATTATAAAATTGTAAGGCCTTTGGGAAAATTAATCTTTAAGATTCTAATTGTGCTATATATAGCTATAAATTATAAATTACGAAGTCGCATATGCTTTTGAATATTAAAAACTTCAAAAATGAAAGTTTAGAACAAAGACGTACGTCTTCTTGTGTGTTGGTGTATATTACAAGCTCTCATCCTTTTTTCTTTTCAAATCAAAAATCAAAATCAAAACTTTTGCATATATAGCCCCCCAACTGGTACGTATTATAATTTGACTTTGTGTTCATCATGTGGCCATCTCTTTGATTTGCTGATTTGGAGGAAAAAACGATAAGAGTTATGGTGCATTTTGATATATTTTATATTCAACCTTGTCGCATAACCTAGCTTGAAGCTTCCAAATTGGAAAATACCCAATCGGTAGAAAGATTTATATAT
The DNA here is from genome assembly GCF_902201215.1 of Prunus dulcis. Lineage (NCBI taxonomy): Eukaryota > Viridiplantae > Streptophyta > Magnoliopsida > Rosales > Rosaceae > Prunus > Prunus dulcis. The sequence continues at coordinate 17,028,266 of NC_047657.1, read as the reverse complement.
CAATCACATTTAAACAAAGATTAACAAAGCAGGATGGCTTCTGAGTTTCTATAAAGAGGATAACCTAACCCAATAAGATCAATTGACATTTGGGTACCAGCATGTGGGTTATATATGAACAGAAATTCCATGTGCCATTTCAAAGAGCATTTCCACCCATTTGCCATGATAAATGACAAGGACAAATAAGAGCGGTTACTATTTACGCAAATAGTATCTGTCATAATAATTTTTTATTTTATTGTTCTTCCACCCATTGCCATGGCAACCCAAGGATAACTACTAATTTTATTTATATATATGAAATTAATAAATAAAAAATTGGTAGGTATGTATAAAAAAAATTCTAAATTTTTTAGTAATTTTCCATAATTTTTTTCCTTTCATTTTTTCAAAAAAAAAAGGGTAGATGGTTGGTGAAACAAATTAATGAGGCGTTTAATTAAATGGTAATCTTATCTTTGGCATAGGCTAACAGCTGCTTGCCAATAGTTATGATGAAAAGTCTTGCCAGTTCATCCCGAATCATGGGTGGAAAGGCTCTAATATCTTGCCCTTTTGCTTTTTTCTTCTCAAAAAACTTGTACAACCTGGATTTTAATCAAAAGTCATGACTAGCTATTTGGCCTATAATGCTAGTTCTCAGCCTTTCATTCATTACACTTACATAGAAACCCAACAAAGAATCAAATGAATTAGAAATAACACCTCTCCGATTTCAGTCTATTGATTGACATTATATATATGTGAGAAAGGTATTGAATTGATTTTATTTGGAGTAATTTTTCACATGATATAATAATACGTAAAATAATAACTTCATGCTATGATATATAAATTGATAATACCACATGACAGTATCATTCTGATTAATTTGAATGCAATTAATCATAACGCAACAAATTGAATTGAATTCAAGAAATACCTGACATCAAGATGTAAAGTGAAAATTATAAAATCATCATCATCATTCATGTTAGAGAGGGAGAAGGGAAAAGGCCAATTTAATAAAATTCTATTTTCTGTAAAACAGAATTATGAGCTCTTTAAGTATGTGAGACTAAGCTAAATTTAATTTGGCCAGTGGGATATGGCTTAGTTGGTTGGGTTCTACTACCCAAGTGTGAAACTGCGTGTAGACTAGATTGGCCTTCAACTTGGTGTAAGATTTGATAAAACACTGATTTGGTGCAAATTTTATAAGGTATTTCCTTCTCCCATGAATATATATCTATATATATAAAGCTAAAGGCTGAGAATGATGAAACATTCAAAATACCAGAAAATGCCCGTGTTTAATCCAAACATTATGAATTAAAATTATTAATTAAATGAGGATAATATGGTAAATTCACACTTTTTCATATTAAAAAAATTAAAATTAAAAGAAAAATAAGATAATGAATCCTATTTTTATGAAACACAACTACCCATTATCTTTTTAATTCTAAAATAAATTTAGGCTTTTTTATATAAAAAAACCTCTCGCAAGCGCTGAAGCGTGTGCGGGGAGGCTAGTATATATAAAGCAAAAGACAGAGAATGATGAAACATTCAAAATACCAGAAAATGGCATTGGTTAATTCAAACATTAAGAATTGAAATTATTAATTAAATGAGGATAATATGGTAAATTCACATTTTTTTCATATTAAAAAATTAAAATTAAAAACAAAATCAGATAATAGGTCATACTTTTATGTAATATAACTACCCATATTATATTTTCTTAATTCTAAAAATAAAATAAAAAATAAAAAATAAAACCAATTGGCACATACGTGAGCATGTGCCAAGGGGCTAGTGTGTATATATGTATAAGTTTTTTTAATTTTTTATTACTTTGTGGTTTGGAGACTACGTGAGTAGGAACCATTGTTTTCTTCTCTTTTCTTCGTCTTCTAATTTACAAGTTCACATCCATGGCATGTTTACGTATCAGTAATGGGTATGGAAGGAAATGGAATGATTTCCATTCCTGACTTTCCCTGCGTTTACTTGCAATCAGGATTGAAAAAATAAGTGGACCCTACCTCAAAATCCGTAATCACATCCCCTCAAAACTAGGTATCAGATCAACTAGAGGGAGGTAGTTGATACGATTCTCATTCCTGTTTTCCCTTATTAACTTCCAAAAATACCCTTACCATTTTACTATAATTCCAAAACATCCCAAACCCTAAAAAAAAAAAAAAAAAAAAAACTCACGTCAAGAAGTTCAAAGACGCTCCAAGGTGTAATTGGAGTTTATTTTTTTTGTTTGAATTTGGCTCTGGACAAAGGTGTCATTAAAATTATCATTGAATTAGGCTCTTGATGTTCATCTTGTTTAACATATTGATTCCTCATGTTTACATCATCTTACTAGTTTGCTGCAGGATTAGTTTGGTATCCTTAGCCAATTTGAGAATTATATATGTGCAGGACATTTTAGTAATCAAATTAATTTGGATTCTGATTCATGAAAATTAGTAAACAATAACAATGAGAATCAACCTCATTCCTTTGCTAAATTCACATGTTTAGTAAACAGCTTAATGGGAATGATTCTTTCCATACCGATTCAATACTTCCCTGATTCCTAAATTATCTGATTCCTTACTTTCTCCATTACTGATACGTAAACATGCCTGCTACAAGTGCAACAAAGCAGTGTTTATGCCTCTGTTTAAATTTTTTTGGATATGCTACTGCTATGAATTGTACAATTTTGTTCGTGCTTCTACTTCCACAATTTCAGTTTTTGATTCCCACTTGGTTCTCACTGTATCAATTAGCATACCCAAATAAAAAAATAAAAAAAATTGGTTCTCATTGTTTATATAGATCTCCCATACAAAAAAAAAATTAATAATTTTAGTACACACCAAAAAATTTATAGTTCCACCATTGCTTTCACTCCCATGTGAACTGAGGTTCAAATCCATAGACACCCAATAAATATTTGTGTAAACCTCAATTTCCCAATCACTTGTATTAAGAAGAAGAAAAAAAAGCTTAATTTAGTTTGGTGTGGTCCTTAGCTATTAAATTGGAGTTGTGCTCAGAGGCCTTTGACCCGTCTCCTTCTACCAGGTACCAGGCTATTCTTAGTTAAGCTTGCTTTGGTGTAGCCTTTGACCTTTGCCACAATGATGAAATAAAAACAAAAACAAAAATGAATTAAGTTGTAACTTAGAAAGTGGAAAATTAGAAAACCAGGCTAAGCTAATCCATCTATTATTCAATATGCAACACCACAAATAATATCTGCCATTTTCAGGTCATTACAGTTTTATTTTTTCCATAAGTGAAATGCCTTTTCCTCTTCTTTGTCGCATGGTCCTTGATTAGAGAGGAAGTTCATTACAAAAGTTGTGGAATTGGAAGACTCCCATTTTACAACTTGAAACAGTAAGACTAGCCACACATGTACTTGAGGTCTTAGGTTTGATTCGCCTCTCTTCCACTATCGATTGTATTAACGCTTCTGGGCTTAGGTTTAGAAATTGGGCTCAAAGGCCTGCGACCTGTCTCCCTCTGCTGGGCCTCTTTAGGCCATTATTGTATTAGTTAAGCTTGCTTAATTGTTTTGGGCTCTGGCCATAGTTACAAAGATAAAATAAAAACAAAAAACAATGAAACTGGCTAAGCCAGTTAGCACTTGGTTAGATTAACATTTTGACCCCCAAAAAAAAATGATGGTAAAAAAATAAAGAAAATCATGGACCGTGTTGATTGGCTTAACCAAGTGCTAATTATGCCAATCAAATCAGACTCATTAGAAAGATGACACTCGACACTGAAGGGCACCTTTTTCTCGGGTGGAATTTGAACTGTTAAAAAAAACGGGGAGCAATAATATTGAAAGCTAAAAGCACGTGAAGAAAATATCGTCATGTAAAAGCCCTTTTTTGGGCACCTTTGTATTCTAGTAGGCAGCGTCCAAGCAAGCCCATGGAATGGAAACGCAGAATTATTTCTTGGGCACCTGTATATGACATGACTGCTGCTCTTGGTGTGAATATCCGAATTCGTCCAAGTAGGTTGCTCTCTGAGACTGATTAGCAATTTAAGAATAAATTAAATTTTGACTTTGGACAGACTCAGGATTTTAAATTTATCCTACGAGTGGATTGTCTTTTCCAAATTTATTTATGTCTTCAAGTGTCTAAGACTATAAGGGGTCGTTTGGTACGGCGGATTGTCATGGACTGGACTAAATTCTAGGACTGTCTTGGATTAGTTCGGATTGGCCTAAGCTGGATTAAGTACTGAGCTACGTTTGGTGCTGCGTCGGACTAAAAAGCTGGATTGTAAAAATAGTGAAAACCTATGTTTGGTGCTGTGTCGGACTAAAAAATAATTATGTTATTAATTTCTCTTTTTCTGTTTTCAGGTTTTTTTTTCCAGCCTTTTCTTCTTCTTCTTCTTCTCTCTCTCTCTCTCTCTCTCTCTCTCTCTCTTCTTTTTGTTATTTTCTTCTTCTTTTTACCTTCCCATTTCATTCTCTCTCTCTCTCTCTTCTTTTTGTTATTTTCTTCTTCTTTTTACCTTCCCATTTCATTCAAAAATATATTTTTTTTTCTACTTACGTTTCTTTTTCCACTGTGACCACCCCAAAAAAAACAAGAAAAAAACCTCTCTTTTTCCAACAAAAAAGCCCCCAAACCATTCAAAAACACTTTTTCTTTCTTTATCTCTCGAAACCACCATATTTCTCCAGACTAACCCAAAATCTTCATCTCCTTTTGCTGCAGAAAAAATAAGGAAGCTTGCTTCCTTGGCCTCCCTAGTTCAATTGGCCTTTGGGCTAGCTAGATCTGCTTCCGCATCCCCTTCTATTGTTGGAGGTCTTTATTGGCAGAGGCTTGCTAGATGACAGAGCCAACTCGTTGATTTGAGCTCTTTCTCTGTCTCTTGAATTCCACCAGGAAAACTTTTCCTCCTTCCTTTCAATTTGGCCAATGGTTCAATCATATTATTGGATATTGAACTTTTTGGTTTTGTTGGTTTCCTGAGTTTATGTCTATATATCAATCTGCCTTTTGACTAGCCCAAGCCAACTTGGAACGGCAACTATAGCTAATTGAGACTCATCAACAAGTTTCGATTGGAACTGTGGTGGTGGGGTTTTGAATTTGATTCAAGCAGTTCGGACTCACGTGTTCAAAATAGCGCTCTCGCTATTTTGCGAACCACATTTCGGCATCGCTATGTTAGACAAGCGAGTCCGGGGTTTTTTACACTGATGGACTATACAATCCCATTTAACTTAATTCCCTTCTTTACCAAACATGGGTTTTAAGTATTATATAGCACAGTCCAGTCCAGTGAGGCATAGTGAGGCATACCAAACATGGCCTAAGAGAACAAATTAGGAGAAGTCCTTCCTTTTTTCTGTTTTTGTTGGGTAAAAAATAATGGTCCTTCTTTAGTAGGGCCTACAATGGAAAAGGAAACAAATTTTTCTTGTCTATAAATTAAACTCGTAGACGGCTTTCATTAACACACCGAACCAGAAGGAAGCCCACAATCAGACAGACAGAGAGATTACAGGCATGGCAATGAAGAAAACTTCATCCGAAGCAGAGAAGGCGTGGAACAACTTGAAGCCAGATGGGGAAGAAGACCTCCTCTGCCCCAAAACAGAGCACCACCACCCAAAGGAGCCCATGAAACCGAAGTTGAGTTCATCTCAAGATCAAAGCAAGGCTGAGCCATGGTTGTTCAAACCAAAATCTGGAAGTGTGTTCCCGGTGAAGAAGAGGTTAGTGAAGAGGATGATGTTTGATCAAATTGTGCAAATGCTTTTGCTCTGTTTCAGTTTCAGACAACACTACTAATAGGCCTTCTTCAGCTTCTGCTTCAAACGCCAACAAGGTCATCATCGTCAGCAACAAAGTTTACCCAAGCTCACCACCATAGCTGGTGTTTTATTGTTTTTAGTTCAGGGTTGTGATTGTTTTTCTGTTTTCTGCTATTTTCGTGGAGTTGATGTAAAATTTTCCTGGTTTTCTTAGACTGATGGGTTTTGTTTCATCTCAATCTCCATCTCTCTCTCTCTTGCTTTCTTCATTTGATTCAAGTAGACATATAATTAATCCGGAGTTTCACAGTAACCCACATTTTCCCTAATGAAATTAAGATAAACCTTAAGCTTGAAAAGCGAAGTTTTGTGTCGATGTGAATGTGTGGGGTTTGTGGGTTGCATTTTCTTGGACCAACCCAAAAAAAACATACGCTTTTGAAGTTGGTATACGATGTGAAAATAGGTAAGCTAAAACAGAGAGAATAAAAATCCAAATGAATAAAACAGAGAGAGCACTGTTGTAGAGTTAAACTCAAAATCCAAACACTGGTGAGAAGAGGTGCTGGAAAGCGTTATTTGTATATTGATAAGGTTGAACTTAAATAGAACGTTACATCACCAGACTATGCTAAATTCAAGGACATAACTCCTTCTAACTTAATCCATTACTGACACTACTAATAAACTGCTCCACTACTGGGAGACTCCTAAAGACTTGGTAAACATAACAACGTGCAACATGACAACTGCTGTAACTAGATAAAATCTTAAGTTGGACTTCTACTCAGTATGTGAATGCTCCAGTTTATAGCTTCCGGCCATAAACTCTTTGGAATGGAACTTTTTGTCTGCATGCTGCATACCATATTTAATATGGTACGATTCTTCCTCTCCGCCACACCATTCTGCTGTGGTGTGTAAGCTGCCGTAAGCTGTCGGCGAACGCCATGTATAGCACAAAAATTTTCAAAGGCTTTTGAATTGTATTCTCCACCACGATCAGTCCGAAGAACCTTGATCGTCTTCTTTATCTCATTCTTAGCAACCGCCTTAAAGTGTTTGAAAGCATTTAAGGCTTCTGATTTCTCCTGTAAGAAATAAACCCATGTTTTCCTGCTGTAATCATCAATGAACATTATAAAGTACCTTTTTTCCGCATTTGAAGCTGGATTTATTGGCCCACAAATATCTGAATTGACCAGCTCAAGAAGTCTTCTAGCCCGCCATGCTTTTCCCTTCGAAAAGGTTTCCCTACGTTGTTTCCCAACAACAGAAACTTCACAAACTTCAGTTAGACAGGTTATCTGAGGAAGGCCAGTCACCATCTCCTTATCATGTAGCGTCTTTAAACCTCTAAAATTCAGATGACCATAGCGTAAATGCCACAGCCACGCTGGATCATTGACTTTGGCAGAGAAACATGTAGGACCATCTCTTTGAATATGTAATGGAAATATTCGATTTGTCATCATGTAAGCCTTAGCAATTAGGCCCCTCTTTTGGTCATGAATTTGACAAGCTCCTCCTGTAATATTGATCTCATATCCCTTTTCATGCAGTTGTCCCAAGCTCAGCAAATTGCTCTTCAAACTCGGAACAAAGAAAACACTAGAGATAGTATGGACAATGTTATCTTTAGCCCAAATTTTGATATCTCCTTTTCCCAAAACAGAAACTTTGCTGTCATCTCCAAATCTCACTGTAGTTGTGAAACTTTCATCTAATGTAGAGAAAATTGACTTTTCTCCACACATGTGATTACTGCAACCTGTATCCAAGTACCACACATTCTTTTGTGGATTTTCCATGGTTTGACACACCATTAGAATAGCCTCATCATCTTCTTTCTCTTTCTATGCAAAATTAGCCCTTGCACCCTTTGCTTTATTCATATTTGTGTAACATTCAGACCTGTAATGACCATAATTGCCACACCTGAAACACTCGACATTTGATTTGTCGACATTCAAATCATGATTGTATGGCTGCCTTTGGCCTCTACTGCTGTTACCTCCAGAATTATTATAGCCTCTATTGCTGCTGCCGGAATCATAAGTGTCTTTGTTGCTGGAATCATCATTGGATTTGTTCCCATCTTTGCTACCTCGACCTCTTTCATGGCTGCCACCTCTACCACGTCCTCGTCCACGACCACAACGACCTCTTGATGCCGAAGAATCGCTATTTGTTGAAACTTTCAAGGCATGTTCCTCAGATGTACTCCGATTGATCTTCTGCTCATGGACAAGCAAGGAACTCTGCAACTCGTCAATTGAAAGCTGCTCAACATCATTGGACTTCTTAATGGAGCACACAACGTAATCAAACTTTGTAGTCATAGATCGCAGGATCTTTTCTACGATGGTCACGTCTTCCATCTTCTCGCCATGGATACTCATCTTATTTGCAATTGCCATGGCTTTTGAAAAATAATCATTGACAGACTCTCCTTGTTTCATCTGAAGAGTCTCAAAATCTTTCCTCAGTGCTTGTAGAATGGAACGCTTCACCTTTGTTGAGCCTTAGTAATTCTTCTTCATGGAATCCCAAATTTGCTTGGAAGTATCTTTTTGGAGAATGGTCTCCAAAATAGAACGATCAATAGCTAGGAATAAGTAATTTTTCACCTTCAGATCTTTCAGCTTGGATTCATCCAATTTCTTTTGTTGTAGCTCCGTCAACACCATTCCACTTTCCGGCTCTACAATTTCACTTTCCGGCTCTACAATTCCGGTTTCCACAAGAGTCCAGTCTTCTTTAAACCTCAGAAAATTCTCCATCAACATGCTCCAATGATCATAATGACCATCAAAGCGTGCTATGGCTGACTGCACATAGTTGTCTGTAACCTTGTCAGACGCCATAGTAACTTACTGCCGTAAGTGCAATAATAGCTTACTGCTTTTGTGAGAACTTTTATGTCAGGCCCCAGTGGGGAGCTCTAATACCAGATGTAGAGTTAAACTCAAAATCCAAACAATGGTGAGAAGATGTGCTGGAAAACGTTATTGTATATTGATAAGGTTGAACTTAAATAGAACGTTATATCACTAGACTATGCTGAATTCAAGGACACGACTCCTACTAACTTAATCCATTACTGACACTACTAACAAACTGCTCCACTACTGGGAGACTCCTAAAGACTTGGTAAATATAACAACATGCAACATGACTTCCTACAGAATAGGATAATTAATTTATTTAATTAAAAACAACTGATGTAACTAGATAAAATCTTAACATTACTGGCCATGGTCTGACTCCAAATTTTCCCACCAGAGAGACAAACACCTGCCTATAAAAAAAAGTGGAGAGTTACAATACCATGCTAGAATTCACTGTGCAATGTTTGCGCGGATTATCACACGTTGACATGATGTATCCGTACTATTCCAAACTTAAAGTCCACACCACTACTCCAAAAACGGTGCAGAAACAAATGATACAGACACCCACAACTCTCCATCTGCCAAGCTAAGCTTCGTCCCAGGTAATTAAGGAGCAAATTTTTGTATGCTGGCCGGGCTCCAAGGAGGAACCCTATTGAAATGTTGGCTGTTTTGATGTAACACCAATCCATTTCCCATTAATTTTTGTCACAAAAGCTTCCAGAAGGAATTGGGGAGAGAATATGTAATAAAGCACATGGTAAAATACCTAAAAATATTTTATTTTCTGTCCCACCTTCTAATGAGAATTACCAAATCGGAAATGGTCGGATTAATGAGAGAAAATTCCAAAACAATCGTGTGGGTTAGTTTAGAATATTGCCATTGTCAATTATTTTTACGCAAATTAATTACGAAAGCAATCAAATTATGTGGACTGTTAGTCAATGTACCAAGACTAGACCAACTGGCCAAGTCCTAAACATCACTACTTTTACTTTAGTTTAACCATTATCACTAATCACTATTTCTTACTTAAGAATCACCATTGTTGCATGCGTCACGGCTTACTTAAGAATCAACTTCTTCTTTAAACTCTCCTAAGAGGAGGTTTATTAAGGGTTAACACACAATTAGCAGCACTAGTGACAAACACACACACACCTTCTCTCTAATAAAAAAGAGAAATAGTGGCAATGGCAAATTCAGGTGCAGGGAAGGCATTGATCCTGAAAGTCTCAAATGGGGAAGAAGACCAGTGCCACAGAACTGAAGAAATGGTCGACAACAACGACACTAAACCATGCAGCTCCAGACCAAACACAACTGCTATTGCCACTGTAATTCCATCAAGGAGGAGGTCAGTGATGAGGAGGATTTTTTGTTGCTGGGATTCATGTCACCGCTCTAAACGGGAATTTATTAAGCTACCGTATATTAAAAGTAGTGTGTGTGCTCGCAAGTATGTTATTATGTAATATTGAAACAAATTAACTCTTGATTATCAATATGGCTTGTGAATTATTAGATTAATGATCTGCTTAAAATTCCTACTCTATAAGTTGCTTAATGCTTATAATTCATACTGTATACAGGCTCGTTTGAAAGTGATTTTGGATAGGCCATACTTTTTCATATAATTACATTTAGTAATTTTAAAGTGATTTTGAGTATAATTACATGAAGAAGTAATTATTGACCTATCCAAAATCACTCTCAAATAAGAAAGAAAAAAGGTGTGTGACTTACGTTCCTTAAGTATTTACATGCGAACATTATTACTTACTTTCCACATACGAGGATGGAGAGTAAGGTTTTCGTTATTTATAATTATGTAAAGCGTCTTTCTTTTTTTTTTTGGATGACAAAAAGCGTCTTTCTTTTAACTGTCAGGGAGATGGAGAAAGAATGTGTAGACTTGTAGGGTAATTTCCTCAAGGAAAAGCTGATTTTTTTCTTTCTTTAATGGTGGACAACAAAGTTGTCTATTGAAGTCCATGCACTTTCTTGGCCAATTAGTCCTTTGTGGTCCGCCTTCTTTCCTTTTCACTATTTTTTTTTTGCGGCTTCTTCTTAATAGCCCCAACAATAAAATCAATCAATTTGTTATGATTTCATGTTGAATTTCAGAAATACAGGTAAATAGTTCATTAACAGTAACATTGATGTTGCCTTTAATTTAACCACCTATAAACTCCAGTAATTGTCGAAAGCCTAGTAATATTAATAGTTGAATCATTTATTATATATTGTGTATTGTATTGTATATGTAGTCAAATTTTCAATGTAAAATTTATATTCTTTAACATAAATAATAATAAAATGATAAAATCAGAAATCTACGAGATTTTGAAGACTTGTCATTCTTTGTCTTTTTCCAAGTCAATAAAGATGCTCACCTGATATACAGAGACAAGTTTACTTGATATGGAGATGTCCTTTTGACGGAAGAAGGAATTTTCTGGTTGGCATTTAGTGGGATTGGGAAAGTAAGGACACAGTTTGAAATTTATCACACTTAAGACTTTCTTTCACGTTCATTGTCGGCCACACCAAAGCCCAATTGACGAAGACGACCGACTTTTGTTGTGCCAACATAATGGCCAAAAACAGTGACAATGATAACGTTTCATTATCCAATTAATCTTATTGATATGCACGTTCATGGAAGTTGGGGAAAATTGTCCGTAGTAGGTAATTAGCCTCTGTGTATATCAATACATTAATCAATTGTTCTACAAATTTCTTGCAAGATGTCGTTAATGTCACTGCGTACTAAAATAATATAAATGTTTTAGAGCATTTTTAATTGATGTGTTAAATTGTGGACATAAAATAACAAAAATTGAAAGTTAAAGTTGCTTCAATTGAGTAATCAAATCATACATGAATTTGAAAGCTAGAAATTATTTTAATATTTTTTTAGTCATGGACTCCACTATCATTTACTCTTTTTTAAAATTTGTCCATCATAGGCCCCATTTCCATTTGCTTTTTATTTAGTTGTTATCTTTAAAAAAAAAGGTTTATTATTTAGTTGATTGAAAAAATGGATGCGGAAAACTATCAATGTGTTGATTATAAATTCTCAACGCTGGATGTGGGGTCTTTATTTATCCATCTTTGCAAAAATATATCGATAATATGTTGGAATGTTTTTTTTGATTATAATAATGTCAACATATTATCGATCATGTATTTGTATAGAGTTAAAAATGATAATGGGGCGAATCGAAGAAGAGTCTGTCATTCTCATCCCCATTCTTGTTAAGGTTTCATCCCCCATCTCAGCCTACATACATATAATATTCAAAATGGGGACTCCTGTCCCCATCCCCTCCTTCAGTCCCCGCTCCGCCCCATCACAAATATATCAATAAAAAAATTAATTAATTAATGAGAAAAAAGAAGTTAAAAACTAACCATACAATATACAAAAGCTGTGTTTTAGACTTACTAATTTTTTTATAAAAAATGTATGATATAATTCAATTTATAATATAATACGAGGAATATAAAATTTGGTGGAAGTCATAGGAGGAGGGGCTGAACAATATAATATAATATAATAATTTATTTTCAATTAACATGCCTAGAAGGTAATAAATCATAAATTTGTGTAATAAAATAATATTTTAATTTGGTAATAAATCAAACTCAAGTTTAATGTTTGTTCTTAGTTAAGCTTGTTTTGGTGTTATTGCCTTTCACCTTTGCCACAATGATGAAATAAAAACAAAAATAAAAATGAATTACAAAAGGCTTTTCCCCTTTTCCTCTTCTTTGTCGCATGGTCCTTGATTAGAGAGGAAGTTCATTACAAAAGTTGTGGAATTGGAAGACCCCCATTTTACAACTCGAAACAGTAAAGACTAGCCAGAAAAGCTAGAATATGCAGATTGCAATGCATTCTAACACTCATGTTAGACACGCAGAAAAGGGGAAAAGCCTCTTTAATTTAATAAAATTATGTTTTTTTTTTTCAAACCAAATTATGAGCTCTTTCATTTTCGGAGACTAGCTTGCAAAAAGGTTTGTTGTTCAAGCGGTTAAAAACATTTACATATGTACTTGAGGTCTTAGGTTTGATTCGCCCCTCCTCCACTATCGATTGTTTTAAAAAACATCGCTTCTGGGCTTAAGTTTAGAATTGGGCTCAAAGGCCTTCGACTTGTCTTCCTCTGCTGGGCCTCTTTTGGCTATTATTATATTAGTTAAGCTTGCTTTATTGTTTTGGGCTCTGGCCATGGTTACAAAGATAAAATAAAAATAAAAATTTATGAACGAGTAGGTTAGATTAACATTTTGACCACCAAAAATAAAATAAAAAAAATAATAATAATAATAAAGGTAAAAAAATAAAGAAAATCATGGACCGTGTTAATTGGCTTAACCAAGTGCTAATTATTTCCAATCGAATCAGACTAATTAGAAAGATGACACTCGACACTGAAGGGTACCTTTTTCTCGGGTGGAATTTAACTTTAGAACATGGGGGAGCAATAATATTGAAAGCTAAAAGCACGTGAAGAAAATCTATCATGTAAAAGCCTTTATAGGGCACCTTTGTATTTTAATAGGTCCAAGCAAGCTCATGGAATGGAAACGCAGAATGGTTCGAAGATTCGGAAGTTATAGCTACGACAAAATTATAAGTTATAAATAAATGAAAAGTCGTTACAGAGCCTATTTAGAAAGAAAAATTCAATTTTTATTGTATGCACTTAGATATATTTTCTATTTTACTTTGTGACATCAAACTCTTGAAAATTAACTCGAAGCTTTCAAATTGTAAAATACCCAATTGCTAGAAAGAAATGAACTATTTTTACTGCATCAATCACATTTAAACAAGGTCAACTTGGTTAACAACAAACTACGGATGACCTCAAACCTTAATAAAGGAGGAATTGAGCAACACCCAAACATAAAAAATAAAAATAAAAGAGAATTTAGGAAACGTCTTCATTGAGATCTGGGTAATAGAATCTACTCCCTCCCTCATACACGTGGCACTGAATAATTTATTCTATTATTCCATTACCAGTCAGTCCAACTAGTACGTTCTCTGAGAGTGATGTTGATGTACGAGTGGCAACTTGGGCTTTCGTACGAGGACATTATCAATCTAAGAACAAATTAATTTTTGACTTTGGCACACTTAAGGAACGACTTAGGATTTTAAAATAGAAATGGTTAAATTTATCTTACAAGTGAATTGTTAGATTTTGAATTAAACTAAACCTTAAAACTGATAATTTAACTATAAAAAAGCGCTAAGCGAAAAAGAAAATTGATAATCTACCAAGCTAAGAACTAAGCACAAACAATACCTCTCCAACTATAAACTACCAGTCTATGCATTTAGAGAAGTGAAAACACCTAAGAAAAATCGTTTCTTTGAAGATACAAATCAATCAGGCAACTTCTAACCAAACGCTTTTTCCTACATTTTTATCCATAAAGTCATATGGAATCTGCTTGTTGAAAGCATAGATTCAAGAGGTTTGACAAAATAACAAAAGATTATCGAAGCTTCCTTCTCTTATTCAAATTTTTTTTTGGGTATGCTTTCAAGTGTCTAAAGAGAAGTCCTTCCCTTTTTTCTTTTTCTTTTTATTTTTTGGGTAAAAAAGAGAAGTCAGTCCTTATAGTCGCTTGTCTTTGTCAAACACCATATCCTCTTACTCAGCATGTCCCCACATACCTACCTTCAATGGAATCTGGACAGGGCCTACAATGGAAAAGGAAACAAACTTTTATCGTCTATATATTAAACTCAAAGACGGCTTCATAAACATACCGACCCAGAAGGAAGCCCACAATCAGAGAGAGAGAGAGAGAGAGAGAGAGAGAGAGAGAGAGAGATTACAGGCATGGCAATGAAGAAAACTTCATCAGAAGTAGAGAAGGCGTGGAACAACTTGAAGCCAGCTGGGGAAGACGACCTCCTCTGCCCCAAAACAGAGCACCACCACCGAAAGGAGCCCATGAAGCTGAAGTTGAGTTCATCTCAAGATCAAAGCAAGGCTGAGCCATGGTTGTTCAAACCAAAAGCTGGAAGTGTGTTCCCGGTGAAGAAGAGGTTAGTGAAGAGGATGATGTTTGATCAAATTGTCCAATGCTTTTGCTCTGTTTCAGTTTCAGAGAATATTACTACTAGGCCTTCTTCAGCTTCTGCTTCGAAGGCCAACAAGGTCGCCAGCAACCAAGTTTACCCAAGCCCACCACCATAGCTGGTGTTTTATTGTTTTTAGTTCAGGGTTGTGAATGCTTTTCTGTTTTCTGCTTATATTTGCGGTCATGTTGATGTAAATTTTTCCTAGGTTTTCTTTCATCTCAATCTCCTTATACATATATATGATATATCTCTCTCTCTGCTTTCTTCATTTGATTCATAGAGACTTATAATTAATCCGGAGTTTCACAGTAACCCCCATTTTCCCCAATGAAATTAAGATAAACCCCAAGCTTGAAAAGCAAAGTTTTGTGTCGATGTGAATGTGTGGGGTTCCATTTTCATGGACCAACCCAAAAAAACATATGCTTTTGAAGTTGGTAGATGATGTAAAATTGGTAAGCTAAAACAGTGAGGATAAAAATCCAAACGAATAAAACGGAGAGAGCTCTGCTGGCCATGGAGATGGAGTCCATCCATCAATCACATCTGACTCTAAATTTTCCAGCCAGAGAGAGAACACTGCCTATAAATAGTGGAAAGTTGCAAAACCAGGCTATAAATAAGAGATATTTAGTGATATACCTATTTCTAGCACTAATATTATAAATAAACCCTACACAATTGAATTCCTATAAACAAACCCAAAAAACACCCAAAAAATGATAGCTAGCCTTATTGAATTTAATATTGATTATTAAATTACTTTGATGTCCTATTGAGTGCTTTGGGTATTTTTATGAGATTTTGGGGTTGGGCTTGTTTTAAGAAATTGATGGCAGTTTTGTAATTTATAAGAAGTTAAAAGCTTTTTTTTTATGTTGTAAATGGGTTTTGGGTGTGTTTCTAAAGTCCATTTTATATAGGGTATTTTTATAATTTGAGCCCCCATATTGGGTATAATAGTGAATCTCCCTATAAATAATGCACTGTGCTACCCCCACCATTTTACAGCTCAAATGAAGATGTGATATGTTGTTGAAAACCATGACTTTAGAATATATGTATAAACATTATTTAAGCTATTTCAGGCGTTTCCAATCTCCTTGGCAGCAGTTTCATCAATCGTTTTTATTTTATTTTATTTTATTATTATTCAGTGTCACATCGAAAATCCTAATCAATCGGTCAGTTGTCACCAACCAGTGAGAGAGCATCCGAGTAATTTACATGCAAGCTGCAAAGGAAAAGACAAGCAGGGACGGATCCAGGAATTTTATGTCGTAGGGTCATAGTGTAACGGAGGATTTAGGGCTTCAAGGCTTGGTGGGGAAGAGGGTTAAAGGTTTGTGGGGGGTGGAGATTGGGGATTTAGGTTTGAGGGTTTAGAAAATAGGTGTTTTGGAATGAAAATTCGGGAGGAAGAAGCTGGGCATCTGTTCTGTATTTTTTTTTTTATAACACCTAGACCAAAACGACGTCGTTTTGGCCAGGTCTTTTAAAAAAAAATTCGGTACTCCTGGTCCAAAACGACGGCGTTTTGGCCAGCGAGTTTTAAAAAAAAATTCGCTGCTCGCCAAAACGACGCCGTTTTGGCCAGCGCCTTTTTAAAAAAAATAACCCGGGCTGGTCTAAAACGACGCCGTTTTGGCCAGCCTGTTTTTTTTAAAAAAATTAGAAGCTGGGCCAAAACGACGCCGTTTTGGCCAGCTTCTGCAACTCCTCTCTCTCATGGGGTCACACCCCAATTCAAAGGCACCTTCTACCTTGCTTTCATGGAGTCCATGGGGTCGTTTGACCCCATTGACCCCACTGTGGGTCCGTCCCTGAAGACAAGTGCCAATGTTTGTATCTTTCCTTGGTTATGTATATATATTTTTTACTATTATTTACGTACTCAAAGAAAAGAACAAGAAGAAAAAAGACGTGTCTTAATTTAATAAAATTATGTTTTTGTTTATTTTAAACCAAATTATGAGCTCCTTAATTATCTGGGACTAAGCTAAGCTTGGCAGATGGAGAGTTGTGGGTGTCTCTATCATTTGCTACTGCACTCTTTTTTGGAGTAGTGGTGTGGACTCAAGTTTGGAGTTGGCCTCAAAGGCCTTTTTCTTGCCTCCCTATGTTGGGCCTCTTTTGGTTGCTTTGTTGTTTTGGGCTTTGGCCCAAAGATAAAATTAAACAAACAATTAACGAGTAGGGTTAAATAATGATCTCTCCATTTTAAATATTTATTTACTAATAAATATATTAATATATATTTGTTGGTCTCATACTTATTCTCTTGAAATGTTGGCTGTTTGATGTAACACCAACCCATTTCCCATTCATTTTTGTCACAAAAACTTCCAGAGAGAATTTGTAATAAAGCAAATGGTAAAATACCCAAAAATATTTTATTTTCTGTCCCACTTCTAATCATGATTACAAAATCGGAAATGGTCGGATTAATAAGAGAAATTTTAAAAATAAGTGGATTAATTTAGAATATCGCTATGATCAATTGTTTTTAAGCAAATTAATTATGAAAGCGATCAAATTATGTGGACTGTTGATCAATGTACCTAGACAAGACCAGCTGGCCCAGTCAAGTCCTAAACATCACTATACTATAGTTTAACCATTATCACTAATACAAGTGTTACATTTTATACGTATATATAATAACATTTATATATTTTGTTAATTTACTATGTCTATTTCTTACTTGAGAATCACCATTGTTGCATGCGTCACGGCTTACGTAAGAATCCACTTCTTTTTTTCTGCCCCAGTTCTAGTCTATTTAAACTCTCTCCTAAGGGGAGGTTTAAGGGTTAACACATAATTAGCAGCACTAGTGCACAAACACACACACACACATTCTCTCTAATAAAAAAGAGAAATAGTGGCAATGGCAAATTCAGGTGCAGGGAAGGCGTTGAACCTGAAAGTCTCAAATGGGGAAGATGACCAGTGCCACAGAACTGAAGAAATGGTCGACAACAACGACACTAAGCCATGCTGCTCCAGACCAAACACAACTGCTACTGCTACTGCCACTGTAATTCCACCAAGGAGGAGGTCAGTGATGAGAAGGATATTTTGTTGCTGATTCATGTCACCGCTCTAAGCGGGAATTTATTAAACTACACTATATAAAATATAGGGTGTGTGTGTGCGTGTGCGCGTCCGTAAGTATGTTATTATGTAATCTGACTTGTTAATTAATAGATTAATGATCTGCTTATAATATCTACTCTGTAAGTTGCTTGATGCTTATAATTCCTACTGTGTAAAGACTCGGGGAGATGGAGAAAGAATGTGTAGACTTGTAGGGTAATTTCCTCAAGGAAAAGTTGATTTTTTTCTTTCTTTAATGGTGGACAACAAAGTTGTCTATTGAAGTCCATGGACTTTCTTGGCCAATTAGTCCTTTGTGGTCCGCCTTCTTTCCTTTCTACTATTCATTTTGCGGCTTCTTCTTAATAGCCCCGGCATTCAAATCAATCAATCTGTTATGGATATCATGTTGAATTTCAGAAATACAGGTCAATAGTTTATTACTAGCAATACTGATATTGCTTTTAATTTAACCACTTATCAAATTCAATAAGTGTTGAAGGCCCCAGTAATATTAGTAGTGAAATTATTTATTATATATTATATATTGTATTGTATGTAATTAAGTTTTCAATGTGAAACTTATATTCTTTTATATAAATAATAATAAAATGATAAAACCAGAAATCTACGAGATTTTGATGACTTTTTGTTCTTTGTTTTTTCCATGTCAAGAAAGAATATATAAGCCATCATCTAAAGATATTCACCTGATATACAAAGAAAAGTCTACTTGATTTGGAGATGTCCTTTTGATGGAAGAAGGATTTTTCTGGCTGGCATCTAGGGGGATTGGGAAAGTAAGGACACAGAATTTGAAATTTATCACACTTTTTCTTTCACTGACGAAGTCCGCCTACTTTTGTTGTGCCAACATAACAGCCAAAAACAATGAAGACAATGACAATGACAACGACTCAACCCAAATGAGTCTTCAAGAAAATGTTTGATGTTAAAAGTCTTAGCTGGTACCTTGCTACTTTCATCATCAAATTAATCTTATTGATATGCACGTTCATGGAAGTTGGGGAAAATTGTCCGTAGTAGGTAATTAGCTTGTGTGTATATCAACACATTAATCAATTGTTCTAAAATAAAGTTTTAATTATTAAGTTGATTGAAGAAGAAAAGGATGTGGAAAACTGTGAATGTATTGATTTAAAAATAAAAAAAAGGTCTTTATTTATCCATCTTTGTAAAAATATATCGATAATATGTTGAAACGCTTTTTCTGACTATAATAATATCAACATATTATCGATAGTGTACCAACAATAAAGACCCAAAGTCTTTGTATAGAGTTAGGAATGGCAATGGATCAAGTCAAGGAAGGGTATGTCGTTTCTATTTCTATTCTCGTTAAAGTTTTGTCACCTATTTTGGCCTACATATCTGTAATATTCAAATTGGTGGCTCCGCATCCCCTCTTTCAATGGGGAAATGAATTCTCTGCCCCTCCCATCACAAATATATCAATAAAAAAAATTAATTAATTAATGAGAAAAAAGAAGTTAAAAACTAAACATGAAATATAAAAGTTTTGTTTTAGACTTACAATTTTTTTGTTTTTTAATGTGTGATGTAATTCGCTTTATAATATGATACGAGGAATATAAAATTTGGTGAGAGTTGTAGGGGGAGGGACTTAATAATATAATATAATATAATTATTTATTTTCAATCAACGTACGTAGAAAGTAATAAACTAGTGCATTATGTAACAAAATAATATTTTAATTTGACAAATCGAGAAGAATGTAAAACTCTATTACATGTTAATAGTCCTGATCTCTTGGATTACAGGGGTCCAAGAGATTTGTGGTCACTTAGATGTAAATTCAACGGTTCACTCACTCTTACACTCATTTTAAAAAACTTTTTAGATTAAATTGCAATGTAAATTATTAAATTCAAATTTAATGTTTGATATTTGACGAGAGAGATACTTTATATTTCTAATTAATTAACACAACGGATATGTAGCTAATTTTTTGCACAGAATCTGATTCCTCTTTTCTATATCCCACTTCTTTATTTTCGATTATTTATTATTCTAATTAAAAGTCCAAACCAGCCTCACCTTGCAACTATAATCACTGGCTTCTGTCAAAGCCATCTGTCTTTTTTATGGAACAATCTTCTAGAACAATTCCTATGTTCTACTTGGATATAATTTGTTGCTTGCCGGGGTGATACAAATGACTGATGACAATGTGATGCAGCGTAAGGTGATGGAACCAATGCACATCCCTAAAATTCTTCGAGAACAGAAGTTAGATGGAAAATAGATAGGTCCACTGTCTCCCAAGTGCTAGGAGAGACCTGAAAACCCCGAAACTCTGCTTCTAGTACCGCCCTAACAAGTAGAGAACTAGAAGAACGAAGCAAACAAACTCTTAACATAGAGGAAGACACTTAGGAAAGAGAGATCCACACTAACTTTATTTGAATACTCAAATCAAACTCACAAATTTGTTCGTTGCAACTCCACATATTACAAGTATTTATAGTTAGAAATGCATGCCCCCGACAATAAATATAATACATGAAGTTTAGAGAACCATCTGCATTGTGATTATCCAATTAAGTTGGTTTTGGAGATTTTACGTGAAATCCAATCTAATTAATCATCTCCATATGGTTTGAATATTTCAAACTTTATCCGGATTGTCTAAAATGTTCTCCGAGAATCGAATGAGAGGCCTTAAACAAAGTAAATATGACATGACATGTATTGGGAGGTTTTTATTGTTTTTTGTTTTTTGGTTTGAATAAGAACTTCATTAAACTGAACGCCAAAACAGCGCCAACAAAACACAGCAAACAAGACAAAGGTTAAACTAAGCTCCATACAGAGAACCGAGACAAATAGCCAAAGTCATAAAAGAGCAAAACTAAAGCAACAATTCTTTATGAAAACCTCCATGGAGGACAAGGGAGGCCATTAGAACTCCCACAAGAGATGGAGGTGGCCTGACAGCCCAACTTTCCAGTTGCTCCACTCTGATTCCAATTGATGCAGCCTTTTGCGTTGCGCGATTCAATTTCCTTGGTACCCAGCTCCAAAGAACAGATCTAAAACAAATAGAGATCTTCTTAAACTCATTCATAAGAGGTTGAATAGCCCAAACACCATTTTTTTCTCCTCCTCTGACTCCTTCCACCAGAATCTTCGAATCTGTCACGAGGATAATGTAGGTGAAATTATGATGTAACATCCCACATCGACCAACGGAGAGAGGGTGATGTGCCTTATATGTACATACTCGCCTCCATCTAGCACGAGGCCTTTTGGGAGCTTACTGGCTTTGGAGTCATGGGAACTCCGAAGTTAAGCAAGTTGGAGCCAAAGCAAACCTAGGATGGGTGACCCACTAAGAAGTTGCTCGTGAATTCCCAAAAACAAAACCGTGAAGACAGAGAGAGGGGCCCAAAAGTGGACAATATCGTGCTACAGCAAAGCCGATCTCAGGATGTGATATATGATTCATAGCAAATTTGAAAGAGCAAAGGCCAGCAGCTGCCTCTGCAACCAGAGCCAAAACGGAGTTGCTAAACCACCACAAAAAGATCCGGTAGCATTTCTAGCAACTATACCTAGCCCTGCCAAATGCCAGTCATTTTTCCGCGCTCCATCAAAATTTATTTTCACATAGTTTGACATTGGAGGCCTCCACCCCTGAGCAAGCAAGTTTGGATCAACTGAAGCATCCCCAAAAGGCACAGGAGATTTGGCCTTAGCATCTAAAAACTCCCTACAGTTTTGCATTGCTCGGTCAATTCCGGCCTCTATGAAATAGGGCCCAAGCGGATATTGGTCTTCTTTGAAATGTCATGTATATGCTTGCCTTTTGGATTTTATCTATTTTTCATGTTTGTTAAGTAGGGGACGAGGGACAAACAAAACAACCATATCTAACAAATCTTCAGGAGCAAAGAAAGAAATTGGAGGAGCAAAGTGTTGTGAAAAACACTCCAAGACCTTGTTGTTGATGGATTACGCAATTATCACATACAAGTCAAGCAAAGATAAAGCACGGGCGAACCAGAAAAGTAAACACACACACACAAAGACATATAATAATTTATAAAGGTTCGGCGTTGTGTTTGCGTCCTCTTCGGTGATCCCCTAGAAATTCACTAGTATGAAAGAACCTCTTTGGTTACAATGCATAACCCCATTTGCTCTCTCACAAACCCTAGCTCTCTTTTCTCACACTTTTTGCTCAAACCCAATTTGATGCCTTAATTTTCTCACATTATTAAAACCTAGAGTTAAAGTACCTATTTATATGATATAGGACTTTAGTACAATCATACCAGGAATATGAGATTTAAAGAACCCTCAATACTAGGAAGAAATCTATCCTAATTTGCCAAGGATCCGCGCCTCCCGCTCGAGCGTCTGCATCCACTCAAGACACCTATTTGCTGCTCGAGTGCCAGAGCCCAGTCAACTTGTCTATAGCTCTTTGACTGACTGTTTTCTTTATACCTTTCACCTCTTTTAAGCTAGTCAACTTCAACAAGTTCATACTAACTTGGGCATATTTGCATTAGACCAATGCATAAAAAATCAATTAACCAATGTGAGAGAGAGAGAGAGAGAGAGAGAGAGAGAGAGAGAGAGAGAGAGAGAGAGAGAGAGAGAGGGTAACAGAATTCAAAGTTTGTCTAGGATTGAAGTTGTCATGCCCTAGACCCGGAGGTCAGTGGAAACCTCGAGCCCGATGCGTGAGAAAATAAAAGCTAAATAAAATAAAATAAAGCTGAAACACGGGTTTAAATAAAACTTCTCTTATAAAAATAGCTCCAAAATCTTACAACTTTACAAGAAATAAATAAAACTTTATCATTCTCATCTCATTCAGCCTCAACTGGTTTAGTCCTTGACTTGCCCACTAATTCATTTGAAAAATTAAACAAGGTGAGGGATGAGCAACCACCACTCAGTAGGGACATGAGATCTTACCACAATAGATTGATATAACTAAATTAAGTAACATGCAATCACACAGCCAAATATCACATTATTAATAATAATGCATGAATGCTCTTCATCTATTCTCGTTAATTCATATAACTAGACAAGCAGACCTGCACATCTCATACCATGCTTATACCACTTGGTCCCGAATGCCCATTTATATAAACTAACACTCATTTCAATCATCCCATAATTCTCCTTTTGTTAGTCGCCTTGTCTACACCATTGATCTCCAAGCCCAAATTACCCAATTGACAATTACATCGCCGATTTCCTAGTCTATTGTTCACACAGGCTCGCCTGGACTTGGTCCCTACAATGGTCAGACTCAACTACACAAGATCCTTCCCATTACCTTCTTTTCCATAATTTCTTTATCAATCCAAGAATTCCAGCTATCACTGATAACATATGATCATGTCAATATTAATAAAATGATATAATGATAATTAACAAGACTTAAACACCCAATATCAATAATAATCAAATAATAATATCATACATAATATATTACTCACGAAATTTATTAGATCAATCTTTGTAAAAGGTCACCAAACTCCAAGTTAAGAAAACACAAACTCCAACCTCTAACTCCTCCAAGAATATTATTACCACTCTCTCTTTCTTTTTTCCTCGACCATATTTGTCTCTCGTTTCTCATTCAAACTATACATTCCTTTCTCTAGATGTAGTAAACCATTTGTAAATGCAAACTCTCTATTTATACTAGAATAAAGACGGCAACTATCAGTCTATCATTGGTTGACATGTTTGGAGGTTGAGGATAAGTGCTAACATTTGGTATTAGGATAATATTTTAATGAAGTAAAGCTAGCTAGCCACTCGGATAGCAAGGCAACAACTTTATGTGTTTACACGTCCCTTAAGCAACCAAGGAATGGTGCCACCTCCAGCTTATGTTATCTACCTCATGCTTCTAATATACATATTTAATATAATAAAATACATATAATTATTAAAATAATAAAACAACTATATATATATAATCAATTTAAATATATTACTAAATAGGCAGCAAAATATTTATTCTTCATATATTTTTGAAAAATACGGGTCTTCACAGAAGTTTTACCCAATTGGTCACCATAGTTGGTGTTTTGCTTCCATGTTATTCTAGTTTCCCCTTCGAACTTCAATATGTATAATGCATTTGGTGTTAGCTAGCCACTTGTTATTCTAGTTGGTGTTAACAACATTTACTTTGCGTCACTTGTATAAAAAAAATTTATATAAGTGATGACAATTATATCGAATTATCGAATCTCGCTCCTTTATTTAACATCGGTATATTTACACGTATTTAAATAAATACTAACCGTTAAATTAATTTAATGAATTTTAATAAGTTAGTCAGAATCAATTGGTCAATAGTCACCAATTAGTGACTAGGAAACTCATTTTTATAACATAATTTTCCATGTTCTTTCCCTAGAATTAAAAGCTTAATGCCCCGCTTAATTCCTATACGATGTAATTAAGTTTTTTGCTGTTAATGAATATGATCATGTATGCACTCTTTTAATTTGGCTTTTGGTTTTGGGGATGAATGGACAATGTACAATTGATTAGTTTAATTTATATATCCAGACAAATTAATCCCAAAGGGTGTTAATTCTAATTGTATGTTTGGCTTTTATCCTGTAATCTTTTTTTTTAAATTTTCCTAAGATAAATCTAAGGGCATGTTTGGTAGGCCTCACTATGCCTCACTGGACTGGATTGTGTTAAATAACACTTAAAACCCATGTTTGGTAAGGAAGGGGATTAACTTAAATGAGGCTGCATAGTCCAACAGTGAAAAAATCACCGGACTCGCATGTCTAATCCAGTGAGCCCCAAATGCAGTTCGCAAAATAGCACCATCGCTATTTTGAACACACGAGTCCGGTTGAATTTCCTTACGCCTTGAATCAAAACACCACAACCACAGACCCAATCGACAGACTCTGGCACTGCCCAGCTCTCCCTCTTCTCCCCCGAATTTGTTCTCCCTCATAACCACCACCCGTAAGCCACACACAGACCCATCTCTCTTCGCCACCACAGCCACCCGCAAAACCCAGAACCATCTCTCTTCGCCATCTCTGTCAGACCACCACCATCAAACCCATAACCAGCCGCCAGAGACCCAATCGAACCATCATCACCACCCAATTAGTTAAACAAAGCATCATCACGACCCATAAACAGCCACCACATACTCAGTTCAACAACCATTAATTAGTGGAACTAGAAAGAGAGAGGGGTGGGTGTTTGCAGCCACCACATATCCAGAAGTGGATATGGCTCTCTTAAAAGTTGGGGTGCAGCATGAAGAGAGAGTGAAAAGGAATGAAGGAAGAAGAAAAGAGAGGAAAGAATAGGAAGAAAAAAATAAATAGAAGGAACGGCCTGGAAAGGAAGAAAGAAGAAAAAAAAAAAAAGAAAAAAAAAAGAAGCTTTGGAAAGAATAAGAAAGGAGGAAGAAAGAAACGGGCCTGAGATAAGGAAGAAGAAGAAAAGTCAATGGGGAGAAGAGGAAGAAAGAAAATAAGAAAAAAAATAAGAAAAAATAAGAAGAAGATAATATGGTTTGAAGTGCGTGGTTCAATTGTTTGTTTAACTAGAGATAAGATAATAAACCACCACATACTCACTTATTTGTTCTCTTTTTATTTATTTTTAGGTAAAAAAAGCCTTAATTAAAATTAAATATTAAAATAATTATTTTTAGTCCGACACAACTCCAAACATAGGTCTTCACTATTTTTACAATCCAGCTTCTTAGTCCGACCCAACACCAAACGTAGGTCAGTACTTAATCCAGCTTAGGCCAATCCGAGCTAATCCGAGACAGTCCCAGGATTTAGTCCAGTCCATGACAGTTCGCCGTGCCAAACGACCCCTAAGGGTACTCTTTTGCCACCAAATAAAAAAGATATTACTAATTAAGCAACCAAATTAAGGGTACTTTAAAGCGAACTTGGGCCACCGTAAAATTGATGATCAATAAGGACATTTCTACTCTAGCAGTCTAGTCCAAACAAAATGCCCATTAGGTCTCAAAAATTATTTCCAACGCAGCAATCTAGCCCGGACAGATGGTAGGCTTCACCAAGCTTGGGTAGGTCTAAAGGCAAGAATAGCCCAAGTTATTGTCTAAGGACGATGACGTCAACATAAATTTTTTATAAAAAAAACTGAAAAAAATTCTGAAAAATTCAAAAACATTAAGAAATATTTTTTTTACATATAAATAAAATTAATCTCATATGAATAGTAATTACCTTTAGTTTGGCTTGGCAATAGGTGAAAAAGCAAAATTGAAAGGGTAGGGCAATCACTATTTACGTGAATAGTGTCTGCCCTTATTTGCCCTTACCCTTTACTATAGCACCACGGGTGAAATTACTCTAAAACACTGTATTAAGTTCAATCAAACCGGCATGGCCCAAATCACAATCATCTCTCCATTAATTAAGGTAATTAGATCAATATAATTAGGGGCACAGACACAAATGCATAGCTATAATTAAGTCGAATTAACACTCTCACTTACAATTATGTCCATCACCTGCTGCTGATATATATATATATAATTTGTGAAAAAGATGAAACTCTGGATCTAAGCTGTCTCCCAATTAGATTGATTCGAGATCAGCAGCTGGGTCCACTACCAATTCCAATTGAAAAAAAAGAAGAAAAAATTGAAACCAATGCATGCATGGGAGGGAATGTTGGGGTCACTTCTTGTTCTTGTTGGAGCTAAAGCAAAGAACTTATTGTGGGTCCATTTCCATTAGACCAATGAATAATAAATCAATTAACCAATGAGAGAGAGAGAGAGAGAGAGAGAGAGAGAGAGTAACAAAATACAAGTGTTGAATTGCTAAAAGAAAAGTCTGTCTTGGATTGAAGTTTTACCCAATTGGTCACCATGGTGTTTTGCTTCAATGTATATAATGCAGTTGTATAGAAGTCCTGTATTCGAGTCGCTTGTATAAAAAAAACTTACTGTGGCTTTTGAATTTTGTTGGCAACTTGTAGATTTGATGATTTAGTCAATTGGATTGATGCTAATTTTGATTGGAAAAGAACTCAGGCCAAAGAAAGATAGATACGCATGAATATATAACAAGGTGAAGCTTAACTGGAAGTCTCAAAGCCACACTCACCTTCTTCAACATTATTAGAACAGAATCACGGTTAGATATCTTTTATTAAAGAAAAGCTACAATTAATAATTCATATGCAAACTGCAAAGGGTACCTTTCCATTACATTAATTACATGAGTATTTTACTTACTTTAAAAAGAAGCCAATCCTATGTAAACATATTCATCATGTATATCGTGAGTACAATATTGTGGCTGATAGATTAATTGAATTGGTTTCATATCTTGACTTGGGTCTGTCAACTTTCCATGATCCTCTTGATAGTATTAGATCTTTTCTTAGTAAAAATTTACTTAGAATCTGTAGGCCTCGAGTCATTGTTTAATTTCTTTATTATGCGTTAGCCCGTTTCTTCACCTAAAAAGAAGCCAAGCCAGTCACCATCACTTGTTTTCAATACGTTCAAAGTTCATAGATGAGACATGGACATTAAACTAGCACGTTTGTTTGTATCAACATCATCACTCATGTTAGAGAGAGGCAGAAAAGGGAAAAAGCCACTTAAAATAATTTTATAAAATTCTGTTTCTTTAAAACCAAATTTAAGTTTGGAGTTGTGCTCAAAGGCCTCTGAATCGAACTTGGGTGCACTTTTGGGGAGAGGAGGAAGAGAGTTTTGTCTCAGTGATTAAATAAAAATAAAACACAATTAAGTGGTAAGCTTAGATTAACATGTTGAAGAAAAAAGCTTAGTGGCGTAAAAAGCTAAAGCTCTTGCAACAAACATATGGAAGAGGAAATCTAAAGCTCTCGCTTAGTGGCTTCAAAAAAGCTAAACCAGTCGGTGGTAAATGGATCAGATGATTCCATCTTGCGTTTACATGATTGCTTTAGGGTACACTCATACACTGTCCCTGGCTTCGGAAGGCGTTACGTTTTGAATTTTTAATTCCAACCCTAATGAACTTCATGTACGTATCCATGAACAAATTGGGACCTTCTTAAGAAAGAAATGAAAAGTATATAAAGCATTACTGCTCAAGGCCGAAAGTGTAGAGCTTTAGTTTGGGCAAACACAAAAAGGCTTTGTAACTTTTATTCTAAGGTTAATCGTTTTATTAGTCTCTAAATTTAGATCCGATTTATATTTGAGTACCTCAATTTTCAAAATGGTTCCCGTTGTCTTTTAACTTTAATTTCGTTAGGACAAATGGTCATGCCGTCAATTTTGTTAACTTTCTGTTAAATGCATGGGTAAAATGGTATTTTTGTATCAAAATTAATTAAAATATGAATAAAAAATTAAAAAATTAAAATTAAAATTAAACTCTTTCCCCCTCTATCCCAATTTCTACTCCCCAAAACTTGAATTTTTATTTTTATTTTTTCGTTGGTTGTATATTTGATTTTCTTTTATTGTTATTTTAAAGATCTTATTTTTTTAATTCACTTTTTTGTTTTAATATAAAATTACCATTTTGCCCCTGTATTTAACAAAAAAAGTTAACAAAATTGACGGTAAGACCATTTGTCCAAAGAAAGTAAAGTTAAAGGACCACTAGAACCATTTTGAAAATTGAGGTACTCAAATGCAAATCGGGTCTAAATTCAGGGACTAATAAAACGATTAACCATTTATTCTATAAATTTTGTCTATTAGTTCCTCATCCCGATCGAGAGTAAGCCGAGGATGAACTTTTTACCTGCCATAATGTTATATGGATATGATTAATATCATATGGATATGATTAATATCCACTCTTATATTATTATCGTTTCATTTGTTTTCTTTTTAAGTTTCAAAAAATTAGGGCATGTTTGGTATTGATCCAATTTTATAAACTCAAAAACAGATTTTAAGTTTTAAACAAAAAAATCCATTTGGTAGTCCCATTTTTAAAAACTCAAAAACACCCTCATTATTAAAAACAACAAAAGTGAAGTTTTATAGTTTTGTTTTTCTCTCTCCTCCCTCTCTCATCTCATCTCATCTCTATCTCTTCCTCTTCCATCTCCCATCTCCCGTCTCCCTCTCTCCTTTTCTTTTGTTAATTTCAATTTGGGAATCTAAGGTTTCTGATTTTCTGATTTTTTTAATTTCAATTTTTTTAGATCTTAAAAATAGTTTGGAGTTCAATACCAAACAAGTTTTTAGATCTTTTTTTTGTTGGATCAAGTTCTTAGATCTTAAAATCACTATTTGAAAACTCATGTTTTTAAAAAGAATCATAATTTTTTGAATTTATTTTTTTGAGTAGGAAACCAAACATGACCTAATATTCTACTTTCGACTTTATATATTTATAGCAAATAAAATATTGTCACATCAGTTAGGATTCAAAATTGATGTAATTAGTAGGTATCTCTAGCATTTTTCTTGTTATGATAGTCATATTAATTATTTTGATTTTCTTTTCCATTTTCATTGAATTTACTATTACTAATCACATTGTTATCATTCTTTCATTCCCTTTAAAAATACAATAAATTAGTGAAAACGAAAGAAGAAACAAAGAGATTGTTCAGTCGCACGCTTTAACTTTACGTCAATGGTTGCGTCCCACAATGTAACATCCCATGCATCCATCAAAAACCCCTTTATTATTCACTCTAAGTCTGACACTAATAAGGTTGAGAAATGACAAACACCAAAACCTACAACATATCATGTGCGGTTTCAGACATAATAACATGATTTCATTGTTAGTTACTTACTTCTCATCATTTCTCTCATTTGATGACTCTATTTAAACTAGATATTTTCAATTAAATTGAATTTATATTATGGCCGATGTTAGATGAACTACTTATAAATACTAGGACTGAACTTGTTAAATTGGACAAAATTTCAGCACATCATGTTTTACAATTTTTTTTTTTTTTTTAGAAGGGTGAAACTCGTAATAACAGACTTGGAACTTTAATTCCAATCCAGTTTATAAATACTCTAGTCTAATCCTCATGCAATTCATCATATTTTTCAACTTTTCTCTGAACTCTTCTCTCTGCTGTTTCTCTCTCTAAATCTCTTCACCATCTTCATCTCTTTGTTATCAAAACAAGGAGAGATGGCATTGAACTTGACCCAAGATATGGAAGATAAGTACGTGGGGGGCAATAAAGAGCCAAATAAGGAGCTGACGCCATCTCAAGAAATCACAGCCCATGAGAACAAGACTGAGAGGGAGGAGGAGCCATGGTTCAAACCAAAACCAGGGAGTGTAATTCCGGCAAAGAGGAGGTTAGTAAAGAGCATGATGCTTGATCAGATACTCCATGTTTGTCCTTCCATGGCTTCTGAATCTGGAGTCTCTGAAACCCAGGACAAGCCCAAAACATCCAACACCAAGAAGAGTAACCACGTTAACCCAAATTAATTAATTAACCTAGCTTCGGCCATGCATCGCTAGGCATGCAAATGTTCTGGATATCTAGGCATGCAAATGTTTTCGTTTATTTAATTTCTTTGTGTGTAGTGATGTGTGATGTAGTTTCTTGGCTTTAATTAATATAATGGTGTGGTTTCTTTCCCTGCTTAATAGTTAATTTTGGCCTACCAAAAACTCAAGGCAATAAAGCATAGCGTTTTGAAGTATTTGTCTTGAAACAAAAAACAATAACGAAATCTCAATGCATGGAAGGGAATGGAGGCGTCGGCCACTTGCTTAATTACAATTTCTCCAAAAGATTGGTAGTTTTCACTTTCCAGTTTCTAAATTAACTAATTTTTTGGGAAATTTGCGTAAACACCACCTAAACTTTTAGGTATGTAAACGATTACCACATGAAGTTTCAATTTTTACTATTAAACACCTCAAGTTTGCAAGGTGTAGCAATTTACCTCTTACGTGTAACTCCATTAAAATTTCCGTTGAATAAAGTCACACATTGAATATGTGATATTTTTTAAAATACATTTTCATCAATTCATTATATATAGTTTTTTGCCAAATCAATTTATTATAATTAAAAACTTACGTTTTTTAAAACTAACATAATTAAAAAGCAAAAATAAAAAATAAAAAAATAAAAAATCAACCTAATTATCCCACAAGCTCCCATTCCTCCTTCTCCTTCATGACAACCCCCTTCCTAAGCAAAATGGTATTGGAGGAGAAAGATGTTAGGGGGAGGCGAGAGATAATATGCTTGTTTTTCATTTTTTTTATATAATTATTTTCAAATTTGTTAAGTTTTTATAATTATAATATGACTTGACTTGACGAAAATCTTAACGAAGTTATACTTATACATAAATGGTAAATTGTTACACTTTATAAAATTTAGGTGATTAATAATTAAAATTAAAAGTTTATGAAGTAATCACGCACATGCTTATTCAGGTAGTATTTATGCAAATTTTTTTAATTTTGTTTTAAACGAAAAAATATGTTCTAAGATTCCATTTGCATGTGCATCCCACATACCCTCATTAACAAAGTTGAAGAACAAGGGTCCCAAAATTTCTTAACTTGTCATTTTGTCTCCGCTTGTTCCGTTTGCTTTGTTTCTAGATTCAGTGAAGAAAAAAGGCTGAGCAGCAAGATTGGAAACCACCCATCCAAACCGTCCATCACAAAAAAGAAGTTGAACTACTTACTTTAATGAGTACATATTACTATTATTACTTTGAACTATTCAGAGGGGAGGGGCTTCAGTCCTACATATATATCATCATTGTTAATACATGTACTCCCATTAGCAAGATATATAATTACGACCAAAGCCCTGAACACTTGAAGAAAACAATATTACAGTCCTCATAATTTACTCATAATTTACAGATAAACTTGGTCCCGCCCGCATGCATTTCATATAGACTTGTTCCATCCAGGAGATTATTGATAGATAGATAGTTTTCTTTTCTGTCCCGAACCAAACCCTTCTTTTTGCCACCTCTCTCTCTCTCTCTCTCTCTCTCTCTCTCTCTCTCTCTCTCTCTCTCTCTCATATGGCTGGCAATGGCATTAACAAAGTTGAAGGAAAAGAAAGGGCCCCAGTTTTCAACTTGTCATTTTGTCTTTGCTATTGCTTCGATGGCTTTGTTTCTAGATTGATTCAGTGTAGCAAAAAGATTGAAAATCACCGTCCATCACAATAACAAAGAAGAAAGTGTGTGACTTACGTTCTTTAATTATTACATTTACTAATTCTATTCTTTTCTTCTGGAACTAGTTTGATAAAGTGTTTTATATTACTCAATTAATGAATCCCTTACTGTCCACCACATACGTACGAAGATGTGGAGAGTAAATTTTTCCAGCCTTACAATTATGTAAAGTGTCTTTCTGTAATTGTCAGGGAGGTGGAGAGAGAACAGAAATCTTCAAGATTTTGAAGACTCATCATTCTTTTCTTTTTTTTCCCTGTCAAGAAAGAATATTCACCTGAAAAATGATGAAAACAATTAACCAGTGGATTTTACTTGATGTAGAGATGACCTTTTGATGGAAGAAGGATTTTTCTATTATATTATTTTTTAGATCGATGCACTAGATGCTAAGTTATATCAGGTTTGATAAAAGTTTAAATTATGTTGTACCTTGAGACTCAAAACCCAAAATCTTGTGAAATAAGGAAAATTTTGAAGCCAATTGGAGGGGTCCTATTTATTTCCTTTTGCATGAACTGTCGCTTAATGGGCTTAGAGTGTTAGTCAAGTCGGGCCTTAGTGATGAGTAGAGGCGACTTGACCTAGTCCTATATAAGCTTAAGACTATGCTCTCATCAGACACGTTCTCTAACCCTAATCTCATCATAAAGAAATAACTGAAATAGTTTCTGAGAGAGAGCAGAAGTCTTGAGCCATTTGTGTCTTTTGTTAGAGTTGTTGTTGTTGCTGCGATTGAATGAGTTCAGGAATCATTTACTGAAGGAAAATGACACTATATATATTTTTTATGTATTTCAGATTATGTGAAAGATTATTTACACTATAAAAATCTAACATTTTCTTTTTGGCATTTAGGGGGATTAGGAAATTAAGGACAAGAGTTTGAATTTGTCACACTTAGACTTTTTGTCACATTTCTAGCTAGCTACTTAAACATTGTCGGCCACACCAACTGGTTACTGATGAAGTCCGCCGACTTTTGTTGTGCCAAAAACAAAGACAACGACACAACCCAAATGAGCCACACCAATTAGCTAGCTACTTTAATCATCAAATTAATCTTATTAATTAATATGTATGTGTACACGCATGACATGTGGAGAAATTTGTTGGTCATGGCTATTGCCTGTGTATATCAACATGTTATGCAGGAAATTGAGAGGGTTAGCAGCATGTATGATTTTGTGCAGGGTCTAAAAGTGGTCAAAACGCATCCAGTTTGGTCGTTTAGATTTATTCGCTGCAAAGAGTCTAGTAGAGTCTAGAGAGTAGAAAAAATGAAGATATATATGGGAAGAGAAAAAGAAGAGAATTAAATTCACTTTTTTCTCCTCCCTAAAAGTTTATTAAAGACCAAACAATTGATATGTTGTTCATCTCTCTCTCTCTCTCTCTCTCTCTCTCTCTCTCTCTCTCTCATGGTTGCATCCAATTCACATATACATATTTCCCACGTCATGGTACCTGACGTTACCTGCTGATTCCATATTAAAAAAAATGCGAAATCATAGTTGTTATCTTAAAAAACATTGTAATGATAAAATAAAAAAAATAAAAAAAATAAAAATTCTCAGTAATTGTCTATTACGACAGAAAAACTTATATGGAACATGGATAGTATTGTTTTGCTATTCTCGTCTAATCACGCTATTCCAAGTGGAAAAGTTATCATATGCGTGATTGGCTAAAATAGCAAAACAGTGATCCCCGTTGCACACAAGTGTTTCAACTGTTATGGACATCCGGTCTTAAAAACTGAATATGTACAAGGCAGAAATAATGATATTGATAACCATTTTTTAACCCAATATTACAAAGTTGTTGCCCCTCTCTCTCCCCGCCCTCTCCCGTCTCTTTCTCTCTCCTCCCTCTCTCATCTCATCTCTATCTCTTCCTCCTTCTATCTCCCATCTCCCGTCTCCCTCTCCCTCTCCCTCTCTCTCTCTCTCTCTCTCTCTCTCTCTCCCCTAATTTTATTTTGTTTTTGGGAATCTAGGGTTTCTGATTTTTTGATTTTAATTTCAATTTTTTTAGATCTTAAAAATAGTTTGGAGTTCAATACCAAACAAGTTTTTTGATTTTTTTTTTCTATCGGATTAAGTTTTTACATCTTAAAATCACTATTTGAAAGCTCATGTTTTTAAAAAAAATCATAGTTTTTGAATTTATACTTTCAACTTTATATATAGCAAATAAAATATTGTCACAACAGTTAGGATTCAAAATTGATGTAATTAGTAGGTATCTCTAGCATTTTCCTTGTTATGATAGTCATGTTAATTATTTTGATTTTCTTTTCCATTTTCATTGGATTTACTAATCACATTGTTATCTTCTTTCATTCCCTTTAAAAATACAATAAATTGGTGAAAAAGAAAAAAGAGACAAAGAGATTATTCAGCCGCACGCTTTTTAACTTTACGTCAATAGTTGCGTCTCACAATGTAACATCCCATGCATCATCAAAAACCGCTTTATTATTCACTCTAAGTCTGACACTAATAAGGTTGAGAAATGACAAACACCAAAACCTACAATATATTAAGTGGTGATCAAGCACTCAAAGCACTAAGAATGGTAAAAGATACTTAATATGAAAAATAATATCAAATTAACATAAACTCATAAATAAGGTATTCATGGCTAGACTACATCTTAGCCCAAGCAAAAGAAAATTAGAACATAGTAAACTTATTGAGAATCACGGAGTGGTTGATGATAGACATGAGAATGAACTCGAAAACTCCCAAAAAGCTCGAAAATGGCCGGCGGCAGTAGGACTTCTCTTCGTAAGAATTGGATATTTTCCGATAGTGAAGAGTATGGATCTGCACTAGGCATGCAAATGTTCTGGATATCTAGGCATGCAAATGTTTTCGTTTATTTAATTTCTTTGTGTGTAGTGATGTGTGATGTAGTTTCTTGGCTTTAATTAATATAATGGTGTGGTTTCTTTCTCTGCTTAATGGTTAATTTTGTCCTCATAAAGCATAGCGTTTTGAAGTATTTGTCTTGAAACAAAAAAGAAACAACAAGCAATAACGAAATCTCAATGCATGCATGGAAGGGAAGGGAGGCGTCGGCCACTTGCTTAATTACAATTTCTTCAAAAGATTGATAGTTTTCACTTTCTAGTTTTCAAGCCATTTAAATTTTTAGGTATGTGTGCGATTACCACATAAATTTTCAATTTTTATCTCAATTTTACAAAGTGTACTAATTTACCTTCTACGTGTAAACTCCGTTAAAATTTCCATTAAATAAAGTCACAGGTTGAATAAGTGCTATTTTGATTATCATCAATTTTTTTTAATTTTTGTTGCCAATAATTTTATTATAATTAAAAACTTACATTTTTTTTTAAAACTAACATAATTAAAAAGAAAAAAAAATTCAACCTAATTATCCCACAAGCTCCCCTTCCCCCTTCTCCTTCATGACAGCCCCCTTCCTAACCAAAAGGCCACAGCCGCTGCTTGTGAGGCTGAGAGAGAAAGTGAGAGACTCACTGGGTGAAAGCTAAAATGGCGGTTCCATCTCTCAATTAGTAAAGTAATCAAATTGGAGAAAGATATTGATGGTATCGCTCTGTTCCTGTTGTCTTCGCTGCACAGTCCAATTTCTTAAAAGGTTAGCTAGCTGCACTTCCCTGCGTTTCTTCTTCTTCTTCTTCTGTTTGGTATTTATGATCCCTGCACATTGTTGTTTAATGGGTTCGTCGAATTTGCTATTTTATGAATCGTGTTTTTATATTTTTGGTTTTTGGATTGGGATAAAAGGTATTTTTGCAACTGAATAGCATTGTATTGGTGAATATCTGTCGAAAGCATGTTAATTTCTGTTAGATTATGACAATTTTTAACGTTAAATTGTCGAGTGTTCGAAAAATCCGCCTAGGCGGGGCTAGGCGGCTAGGCGGGAGTTAGGCGGCCTGGGCGGGTCAGTTCCTTTAATTTTTTTATTTTTTTTTTCCCTCTCTCTCTCTCTCACGACAGACCACCACCAGCAGGCCTCCACCCGCGACGACCATCACCAGGCCGCGATTAATACAAAATAATTATAAATTAAAAAAAACGCCTAGGCGTCCGACTACCGCCTAGCGATTTTTAACATTGATTGTGGATTTCAATTCAGTGCTTTGGAAGTCCGTTGTTTCAATTCAGCGATTTTTACATCCAATTCACAGTGTTTCTACCTTTCTGCATCACGTACTTTTGCTGCTTTCCTGCTCATACAAGAGAGCAAATAGTTTACCGTTGAGTTTTATGTTTACATTTGTGTTGACTGCTGGTTTGAATTGTGTGAAATAGTTGTACAAACAGTTTGGAAGGTTGGGAGAGATGGAATTGAGGCAGGAACCAATCTTGTGCCGGTAAGTTATGTTTAGTCCACCCTTTCAAACTTTTATCGATTGTGCAATTTCAATGCAGGCTGTTTTTCTTGCTTTTAGTACAAATTGAAGATTTTTTGTTATTCTGTTTGCGTTTTGTGTTTGGGTGCTAGGATTCTGTGCCAAGATCAATTGCAAGGGTTTCTGTGACAGTAGTTGCATTGGCTCTTTCACTCTTTGTACTCAAGTTTTCTTTGTGCGGGTATGTTTCTATTTCTCTCCTCCTGCAAGAACAGTAGATCGATGATGTTATTTTGACTTGCTTTTTCCAAAATGTATATCAAGTATGCTTGTGCTATCATTTGTGTGTTTGTGTTTTAAAATCAACTTCTTTTTCTGCGTTACTAGTTTCTATAAGGAAATGAGATGCAATGTAGACAAGTAAATTTCCTCTTGTCAGTAAAAGAGCGTTATTCTTGTATAGATAGTCCTTATTTTTGAAGTACATAAATATTATGTAATTCTAATGAACTAAGCATTGTATGATAACAGGCTACAATGGGACTTGTTTGCTTTTCATTTATAGCTTTGAATAAGGATGAAGGACCAAGGGGGCTGGAGGCACCACCTCTACACCGAAGGAGGAGGGGATGTAGGACAGTCTAGAAGAAGCCAGAAGAATCATGGAGAAGTATAAGTAACATCCTCACTGGTAGGGCTCAACATGAAAATAATATCAAATTAACCTAAACTCAAAAATAAGGTATTCATGGCTAAGCTACATTGTAGCCTTAGCAAAGGGAAATTAGAACATGATAAACTTATCGAGAATCACGGAGTGGTTGATGGTAGACATGAGGATGAATTCGAAAACTTCCAAAAAGCTCCAAAATGGCTGGCGGCAGCAAGACTTCTCTTCATAAGAATTGGGTATTTTCCGGTTGTAAAAAATATGGATCTCCTCTAGGCATGCAAATGTTCTGGATATCTAGGCATGCAAACGTTTTCGTTTATTTAATTTCTTTGTGTGTAGTGATGTGTGATGTAGTTTCTTGGCTTTAATTAATATAATGGTGTGGTTTCTTTCCCTGCTTAATAGTTAATTTTGGCCTACCAAAAACTCAAGGCAATAAAGCATAGCGTTTTGAAGTATTTGTGGTTTTTTTAAAACTAACATAATTAAAAAAAAAAGAAACAAAATTCAACCTAATTATCCCACAAGCTCCCCTTCCCCCTTCTCCTTCATGACAGCCCCCTTCCTAACCAAAAGGCCATAGCCCACAACAATCCATCCCTCCTATCCCACCCTCGCCCTAAAACTCCTCTCTCTCTCTCTCTCTCTCTCTCTCTCTCTCTCTCTCTTCCCCCCACTGCACAAACAATGGGCCAAGCTCTGCAAATCAATAACAAATTCTGCCATAACTAGGTTTGCGAAGTTTAATTTTACTAGCACAAAGAAAAAAGGAAAATGACATAATTGCTAAGTTTTAATGTATTAGAGAACTCTTGAGCATATCTCCCACTTTTCGTAAGACTTCACCTTGAATTGCAAAATGGTAATGGAGGAGAAAGATGTTGGGGGAGGCTAGAGATAATATGCTTGATTTTCATTTTTTGTTATAATTATTTTCAAATTTGTCAAGTTTTTTGTAATTATAATATGATTTGACTTAACGAAAATTTTAACGGAGTTAAACGTAGATGGTAAATTGTTACACTTTATAAAATTTTGGTGATTTATAATTAAAATTAAAAGTTCATGTGATAATCGCACACATACTTAAAGTTCATGTGGTAATCGCACATCCCAAATACCCTCAGTAACAGAGTTGAAGAACAAGGGTCCCAAAATTTCTCAACTTGTCATTTAGTCTCTGCTTGTTTCGTTTGCTTTGTTTCTAGATTCAGTGAAGAAAAAAGGTTGAGCACCAAGATTGGAAACCACTCATCCAAACCGTCCATCACAAAAAAGAAGTTGAACTGCTTACTTTAGTGATTACATATTACTATTTTTACTTTGAACTATTCAGAGGGGAGGGGCTTCAAATAATATTTGTTGGCTTAGCATATGTTATCTTGATACGTCATCCAGTTTTATTTGCGTACCTCACAGAGTATCAGAGTATAGGGACTAGAAAAAAGAAGAGAATTAAATCCACTTCTTTTTCCTCCGTAAAGTTTTATTAAAGAATAAGGAATTGATGTGCTCTCTCGTTCACATCAGTGCATGGCTGGAGATGGCTTTAACAAAGTTGAAGGGAAAGGGCCCAGTTTTCACTTGTCATTTTGTCTTTGCTGTTGCTTCGTTGGCCTTGTTTCTAGATTGATTCAGTGAACCGTTCATCACAATAAGAAAGAAGAAAGTGTGTGACTTACGTACTTTAGTTATTAAAAACGATGGAAATAATTAAGCAGGGAATATAAGGACATGAGTTTGAAATTTGTCACATCTATAGACTTAATGTCACATTTCTAGCTAGATATTTAAACACTGTCGGCCACACCAAGTGATCACTGATGAAGTCTGCCGAAAACAAAGACAACGACACAACTGGTGTAGATGAGCCTTGAAGAAAATGTTTGATAAAGTCTATGATTTGTATTTCCTAGGGTTAGCAACTTAGCAGCATATATGATTTTGTGCAGGGTCTAAAAGTGGTCAAAACGCATCCAGTTTGAGTAGCACAGTCTAGAGAGTAGAAAAAAAAAAAATTAAGATATATATGAATCAAATCAATTCCTGCATAGACCGGAAGAGAAAAAGAAGATAATTAAATTCACTTTTTTCTCCTCCCTAAAAGTTTATTAAAGACTAAACAATTGATGCGTTGTTCATCTCTCTCTCTCTCTCTCTCTCTCTCTCTCTCTCTCTCTCCCCCGATCTCATGGTTGCATCCAATTCGTATATATATATCCCACGTCATGCTACCTGACGTCACCTGCTGATTTTATATTAAGAAAAATACAAAATCATAGTTGTACTAAGCTCAAACTCTCATTGCACACAAGTGTTTCTTTTGTTTGAGCGTTCAGTCTTTATTTATCGATCTTTACAAAAATATACCAATAACTTGTCAATACGTTTTTATTGAGGCTAATAATGTCGATAATATATCGACATTAAAAATTGAATATGTACAAAGCCAAAATAATGATATTGATAATCATTTTTTAACCTAATATTATAAAGTTGTTGCCCCTTTTTGTCAATGGCTATGGCAAGAAGGAAAAAGATAATCATAACGGGAAGCAGTAACACAGGAATTAAAAATGCAAATGATAAATGTTTGTAATTAATTAACACAAGGGATATGTAGTTAATGGCTTGCACAGAATCTGATTCTTCTCCTTTTGCCAGATATATCCCACTTATTTGTTCGATTATTTAAACTCTCAAAGAAGGCTCAAATTAGTAATTAACTCACCACAAACACCAAATTAAACACACCCTCAGGCTCAGCTCAGAAAAGAGAGAGAGAAAGATAAGATGGCATATCAGAAAACAGAGTGCCCAGAGGAGGTGGTGAAGCCACCTCAAGATCATCAACCAGCACAAACCCACATCGACAACAACACTGAGGAGCCATTGTTGGTGTTCAAACCAAAACCTGGAACTGTAATTCCAGCAAGGAGGAGGTTAGTGAAGGCCATGCTGGTTCACCGTTTCATCCGAGTTTGCTCTGTTCGTCCTCCCCCTTCTTCTTCTGAGTCGAGGCCAAAATGAGCAACCTTCCCTTGTTTATGCATAATTAGGTGGATGTAATATTGGAGTAAATGTACTCCTCTGGCTTAAATAAATTCTGTGATCCAGTTAAGTTGGTTTTGGAGATTTTAAGTGCAATCCAATCTAATTGAACCCAAAAAGTGAAAAACAATTGAAATTGGTTGAAATCTACTAGTCCAATTAAATTGGTTGATCCCTTTAGTTTTCTGTTTTCCGGCCTCTATGAAATTGGGCCCAGGTGGATATTTGTCCTCTTTGAAATTCTTTTTCTTCAACTATATGGATGTTGAGGGACGTCCCATTTCCACCCCATTATTTCCTATCCCTTCCAATCCCCAAAGGATCCCAACCCAACTACCAGTCATATCATATATACAAAGAGCCAACCGCATGCTTCTTTTTTATTTTTAAGTTGGCCATGAAATTAATGAAATGGGAAGAAAGAACTTTCCTGCAATGTACACTCAAATCAAAAGTCATTTCTATGTGCTTGCCTTTTGGATTTCATCTCCTTTTCATGTTTGTCAAGTGAAGCATGTGGGGGAGGGACAAACAAAACAACCATATCTAACAAATCTTGAGGAACAAAGAAATAAATTGGAAGTGTTGAATTGCAAAAAGAAAGTCTGCCTTGGACTGTGACCTTTGAGTGCATGTCCCACGCAACCCACCTCTTAGAGCAACTCCACCCATTTGCCCCTTATCATGGCAAATGGGGAGCTAGGGCAGCTACTATTCACGTGAATAGTGGTTGACTTTGCAAATAGTATTGTGTGTTTCCACCCATTGCTTTGGCAAAGGGCAATTACTATTCATTTTTTTATTCTTTTCACAAATTTGTTTATCTAAACAATTAATTTGGATAATTTTTTCGGATAATATTTTTGGGTTTGTACGTGTCAATATTTATTATAAAATTCATATCTCAATCGGATAAATTTTTGGTATTTATAGAAGAAAAAAAATCAATAATTTTTTGGTATTTTTTTTTAAAAAATTCAATTTTTTTTCATTTTTTTATTGCACAAAAATTGTCTGCCGTTGGATTGGAGAAAAACATCTGATCAGAGAGCCCAGAGCGCGACACGTGGACTTTTAGCAGCACTGTAGCACGTGAGCACTGTAGTGGCACTATAGCGCTGATGTCAGCACCAAAACGAGGGCTGGAACTCGGGCCAACCCAGGTTGCTGGATCCCACCTTGCGCCTGGACTTAGGCTCCTCGCTGGAAACAGATTTTGGCATTTTTTTCCCTCAACCTGAGGCTCTGTCATGCCGCTGGAGTTGCTCTTATATGATGCATATCATAGCGAACCAACATACACAATGAAAACTAAGGGATGAGATGGCAATGGAAAAGAAACATTCAAAACAAGGGAAGGAGCTCAACAATAAATGGTTCTTCAAACCAAAATCTGGGAGTGTATTTCCAACAAAGAGGAGGTTAGTCAAAAGAATGGTTTTTTTATCAAATAGTCCAATATTTTGGACCTCTACTTTCAGGCCCTAGTCCTTCTGCTACTTCAGGTGACCCAAGAACAGCAACAAAGTTTTACCCAATTGGTCACCATAGGTGGTGTTTTGCTTCAATGTTGTTCTAGTTTCTCTTTGAAACTTCAACATATAATGTTGTTATAACATTTTTTATGGTATATCGTATAAGGGGCTTATAGTTTAAGTAATTAAGTACAATTACTCATGCACTGAAGTGGTGTGTATGAATCGCTTGTATCAAAAAACACTTTTTTATGGCTTTTAAATTTTGTTGGCAACTTGGGATGGCAAAAATTTCCGTTGAGTCCCCGATCCTAACGGGGGGAGATTTCGGGACTAAATGGGTATCAGGTACCGTGATCCCCGAACTTAAGAAATCCCCTACGGGTATGGGAAGGGGGTGGTATTGACTTACCCATCCCCGAACCCGACCCGAAAATATATATGTTTATATTTAAATAAATAAATAAATAAAATATTTATGTTTAACCCTAAGTTAACTTCTCTCTCCTAATTCTTCCTAATTTTCTATGGAATTTCATATTGATGTGATTTTGAATAGTTGAGTTGAACTTTATAGTTAATTTGGATGTATTGAATGATAA
The DNA here is from genome assembly GCF_902201215.1 of Prunus dulcis. Lineage (NCBI taxonomy): Eukaryota > Viridiplantae > Streptophyta > Magnoliopsida > Rosales > Rosaceae > Prunus > Prunus dulcis. The sequence goes on along the minus strand of NC_047657.1, from coordinate 16,985,996 downwards.
TTTAATATGAAACTTAATGTTAAAATGTATGATAAATATTTTATTATGCAAAAAAATCGGGAATTCGGGGCAGGTATTGGGGATAGTCCCTCGACGGGGACGGGAACCTAATAAACGGGAATGAATTCGGGGATGGAAAGCGGGGATGGGGACAGTATTGTCATACTCAACCCGTTGCCATCCCTATTGGCAACTTGTAGATTTGATGATTTAGTTAATTTGGATTAAATTTAATTGTGATTGATTAGAGAAGAACTCAGGCCAAAGAAAGATAGATATGCATGAAAATATATCAAGGTGAAGGTTAATTGGAAGAAAGTCTCAAGCCATTCTCACCGCCTTCAACATTATTGGAACAGAATCACTCTGTTCATTCTTAAATAATTCTAGAAAACACAGATCCTCTCCCTCAAACAAAAACAATTATTTGGTGAATTTATTATGATTGTTTGGTAAATTTCAAGGTGACTTACACGTGCAAGTTTACTTCTGTCTCGCCGTCTTTTTTTTACTGGGGTTGAAAAAGGCTTGAATTTCGTCAAGTCTTGCCGGCCTGGACTTCAGGCTTTTATTTATTTTATTTTAATAATGTGACATACCCAACTGACACTCATACACATAAATGATCCCTTAGCATTACGCAAAACATTTCATTTTCATGCCCCCACGAACCTTCTTGGAATTAATGTTAATGTTATGAACAAGTGGAATGAATAAAATAATCAGAAGTGTCAGAGAAAAGGTATGTGGCTTTTTGGTCCACATATATATTGCCTTCTTGGTTTGTTTATTTAAACAAGAAAAATTACACACAGAGAGAGAGATATGGCAGTGGAAAAAAATTCAAGAACAGAGCAGCCACACTGCTTCGGGCCAAAAGCATCTGGTGGGGGGACTGCGAGTATAATTCCAGCCAAGACGAGATCAGTGAAGAGAATGATTTTTGATGATTTTGTCAAGTTTATCTGTTCTGTTTTCAAAACCAACCAGAAGCCTAAACCACCAAACACCAAGAAGAAGATTGTGTTCATCATCAGCAACCAAATCTACCCAAGCCCACCATAGCTTATAAGTCTTATACATGTAATATGAAAAGTGTAGTTTTCTTTGATTCTTGTATGGCTTTCAATACTGAATAGAAGAATATGATGTGATATATTATTATGTGCTTTCTTTTGCTGGGGTCTGGTTTAATTTCTTGCTGCTAATGATTAATTGCTGGTTAGATTCTTCTGGCTTGTGATGGATTTTGTGGGGATTGATGATGATGGTTAGTTTGTTTCTTCATTTGATTTTGTGTGCGTGTGTTGAAGACCAAGTTGAAAAAGAAACTTCACATTGATCAGTTAAATCCCGGATGATATGTTATCAATCCCGGATACTCCCCGTGAGGATTTCTTGCATCGCTTTTCTCTTTTTAGTTTCTTCTGCTGGGAAATTTGGAAAACTCGATGTGACTTTGTTTTTAAAGGCACCAATCCAAACCCAAGGCTGGTTAATATTAAGCGGGCCAATGACTCTTACAGAGAATTCTGGGAAGCCAACACCTGTTTCTCTAGGCTTTCTGGTTCAAGAACTTCCCCCTCCTCCCCTTATGTTGGCAGAGACAGATGGCTCCCTCCACATGCTAATGCAATCAAAGTTATTTTTGATGGGGCCTGGTCTCCTAGTACTTCTCATGGCGGTATTGGGGTTATTGCTCGTGATGATTGTGGAACATGGAGGGGTGGAACCGCTTCTCCAATCTTCTGTAATTCTGCTCTTGTTGCTGAAGCTGCTGCTGCGCTCTATGCAGTCTCTTATGCAATCACTAGAGATTTCTCCAAGGTGTTGTTTGAATCTGACTGCAAAGTTTTTGTGGATAGTATTCTTGGGAATCACGGAAACCGCATTTCGATGAGGTGCGGTGGAAGTGGGTGCCAAGATCAGCAAATCGTGCCGCTCACAAGTCTGCGACCATAGGTTTAAGAGCTATGGAACTGCAAAGTTGGGTCATTCGACCACCATTGTCTCTTGTTGGGGTCCTGAATTCTGATGGTTTGCCTTGTCCCCCAGTTGGGTCATCTCTCTTGAACTAGATTTCTTTTCTGTTATTTGGTTGGGCTTGAGACAGTTTACTAAACTCCGACAAAGCTTTAGATTTGTCTAACCCTTATTGTATTTTGCTTCTGTTTGTGTTCTTGCTGGTTCTGCCAGCTGTGTTGTATTTGCTTCCCGTTCTGGGCTGTTTTAATACAACAATCTCTTTTAGACCAGAAAAACATATCAAAAATGAAGGAAACAGAGAAAGTTCTGGAGCAGTTGAACATTTTGGGCCTCTACTTTCAGGCCCTAGTCCTTCTTCTACTTCAGCTGCTGGAGTTAGCTCAGAAACCCACAAGGCCGAAGCATCAATTCAGCCCAAGAACAGCAACAAAGTTTTACCCAATTGATCACCATAGTTGTTGTTTTGCTTCAGTGTCATTCTAGTTTCCCTTTCGAACCTCAAACACTTTTTATGGCATGCTGTATAAGGAGTTTATAATTCAAATAATTAAATATAATTACTTATATGTATTAAAGTTGTGTGTTGTAATTGCTTGTATCAAAAAATACTTTTTTTTTTTATGGCTTTTGAATTTTGTTGGCAACTTGTAGATTTGATAATTTAGTTAATTTGAATGTAAAAAGACGAAATCATTGTCCTAGTAAACTAATATAACACATGTCTCTCACCTAACTCATAACTTAAACAAGAAATTCTTTGCTTAATATTCAAATTTGTGTTACATGAGTAAATTAATTAACATGAAGGGACAAAAAATCCACGTGTCCAGTAGCTAAAACTGCTAGATGCTTCCAGAGCCTTCTTTCTCCAACCGTTAAATGGATATTTTCATATTCATCTTTGTGGCTATGAGTGTAATTTATTATAATTGTTTGGCAAAATTCAAGGTGATTTACATGTACAAAGTATTTCAGTCTCGCCGTCTTTCTTTTCGTTTGGTTGAAAAAAGATCAAATCTTACCGTCTTGGACTTCAGACTTTTTTTTCATGAAAGAATCTTGGACTTTAGACTTTAATATGCATTGAAAAACAAATAATTATTATTATTCTTACCACGAAACTTCCAAAGTTTCTTACTCGCTATTATATTAAATGATCAACCGTCAAGTGCGAATTTTAGTACACGTGGTCGACATGAAACTCACCTCAGCCGCAATCAGCAGTCGCCTGCGACATTGTGTGTCCATGTGAAACGTCACAGTGTGACATGGAAAGGTTCTCTACCGGATTGATTTGTCACCTCTAATCATAAATCTTTGGAATTAATGTTATCAACAAATGGAACGAATAAGATAATGAAAAATGTGCGAGAAAGCATAACGTGAAAAAGCATGTGTTATGGACTATTTGAATTTGAGTTTCTCTATCATATAATATATAAAACAAAAGAAAAAATATCGCGTAAATATCTCTCTTGCTTTCTTTGTTTCTTTATTTAAACACAAAAATATTACACACTGAAACAGAGATATATGGCAATGGATGATACATTATGTGCTTTCTTTTGCTGGGGTCTGGTTTAATTTCTTTCTGCTAATGTTTAATTCCTGGTTAGATTCTTCTGGCTTGTGATGGATTTTGTGGGGATTGATGATGATGGGTTAGTTTGTTTCTTCTTTTTCTTTTTTTTTTTCTTTTTTTTATTGTGCGCGCGCTAGTGCTGAAGACCAAGTTGAAAATGAAACTTCAGATTGATCAGTTTAAAACATATAAAAAATGAAAAAAAACAAAAAAAAAAAAAAACAGAGAAAGCTCTGGCCTCTGGTGTAGATCATTATTATTAAGTCCAATCACATCTGTGTGCCCCAAAATGTTGAAAGGGAAACAATGTAAATTTCGAAACAACATCCATAATAGCAAATCAAATTATTCCCAACAATCTATAATGAGAGGTGAAATATTTTTCTTATCACTTTAACTCATGGTCTATACTTCACATCACTAACAACAAAAAGTCACAATTCCCCCCTTTCACGTCAAAGAAGACATGGTCATAGACATTGTTAATTACAAAAGTAACATGTCAAAAAAGAAATTGTACTATTAAAATTAATTAATTAATTCCAAGTAACATACAAAGCAAGCTTTAGTTAAGGAAGAAATTACTAACACTGATTTAAAATTAACATTGCCATCTCTTAATATATAATTATGGACTATATTTAAAAGAAGGCAAATATATAGGTTTATTTTTATTTTTATCCCAAAAAACCTCACTGGACTATAACCCACTGTAGCCCTTGTGGTGGTGCCACGTCATTTTTGTGCGGTGGGAGACTTCTTTTTGCATCTTCGCAATTATCTTCATCTTCTTCCATCTTAGGAGCCAAACGTCCTTTTTTAGAGCCATTTTCTTTCACAGCATGCATAGCCTGCTTAAATCCTTCGCAATAAGCTTCATCTGCATCTGTTTTATTAAGATTTGCATAATATTTATTCAAATCTTTTGTAAACTGAAGCTGCTCATCGGTTATATTGTATGAGGGGTACTTGAAACCTCTAGAACAAAACCATTTCCCATACATGTGTGACATTACTTCGCAAATACCTTCTTATACCAATCTTTCCGGTTTCCTATCACCAATTAGACCTTAAAAAAACACTCATTATTGACAAAAAAAAACATAAGAACACAGAAATAGATAGTTTCATACAATATTATACAAAAACCTATTAGACCAACAAAAATTTAAAGCAATCTCGAGGGTAGGCATAAGTTTAAAACATTTTATTTTTCTCATGCAAATTATTTGTAGTGAATAATAAAGCCTAAAATCCAGATTCAAACCTTGCATGCATCATCTCATGTGCCAACGTCATGCCCATGAGCACACTGTAATTAAGGAAGATAAAACGTTAGAGTTATTTTAATTTTTATATAATTAAAAAAAAAAGTATGATTGATTTATAGACTACAATTGAATTTTGCAACGGGGAATGATGCAAAATCCCTCAGTGACGTACTCCGGCCGTCCGAATAGAAGTAAAAGTTTATTGTGTTTTTTACTGCCGAAAAGTGCTGCAAAACTTTCCACCCTGGTTTGTTTGTTGGCTTTTTTCTCCACTTCAATTCTGTCTTCATATTTTGAACATCTATTAATCTGATGCAAAAGCAAACATGAAAGATTATCACACGAGTTTATTATCAGGAAAATAATTAACTCCGGAGTGGATGCAAATCTTACCGTCACGACAGGCTTGAAATTCCAGATACTGGTGGCTAAGCCAATTATGTCCCGACGCATCTAAATTAAGAACATAAAATAAGAACTTGATAATTTTTCTAATAAAATAAAAGCCAACAAATTATGGAAAATTGCTCAATGAATTAGCTATCTTTTACTATATATTTTTTTAGACTTTTCATCTTGCATGTACAGTAAATGAAACTTAGGGCATGTTTGGTATTCAACTTGAATTCAACATTTTAAATTCAAAAGCAAAATTTGAGTCCAAAACAAAGAAAACCTGTTTTGGTAGCCCTATTTTTAAAAACTCAAATTCAAGAACAACTAAAAAACACCCCAATTATTAAAAACAAAAAATATCTGTTTTTTCAATTTTTTTCTAACAACCCCCAAAGTTCTCAAATTTTTAAGATTTGAAAATAGTTTTCAAGTTGCATACCAAATAAGTTTTTGTTTAAGAACTCATTATTTGAATAAAAAAATTAAAGTTTTTGAATTCCGCATTTGAATAGGATACCAAACACCCCCTTACGTAGTTTATCTATTTTTATTCCAAATCTCACCTCATAATTTTTTTTGTGACCTCTGCTCATCTCATCTTTATCCACCAATGAAATAGGGATGTCTTCATCCAAATTGAGATTTTTTTTTTTTTTTTTTTTTTGAGGTCATTTCCTATTGAAAGGGGCGATAGCATATTAAACTCACACACACAACACGGATGCTAGGACTCGAACCCAGAACCTTGCCTGAGGGAGTAAAAACTCCAAACCACTACACTAGTGGGTCCTTTGCCCAAATTGAGATTTAAACCTGTATAAAATGTACGCACGTTTTCAAAAAGATGGGCCTCGCATTCCTCTGGATCCATGATAGTAATAACATAGCAGTCTGAGCAAAGTTTTCGCCCGTTGCCAAGATCCACATATTTTATTTCTGGTTGCTGCATGATATAAAAAGGCAATCAGACAATATATATATATATAATTATGCGAGGAATAAAATGTGTTTCCACAAACCTTCAATCTGTGGCAAGTGCTACACCTCAGAGTCCTATCTTTGTAATGTTCCACACAACATCTTTGGCCCCAGAATTTATTATGCAACACGGCTTCATTCTTTTGGTGAAAAAAGATGCTTATTAGATTAAGATAACTAAAAATATATAACGATCACATTATTCTATTTACGAAACAAATTAAATTGAAATTTGCATATAATTACATTAACATGTTATGAAAATTTGAAGGCCCTTTTTAGCCAATAAATATATATATGTAGCTAGGTTGCATGCCGATGGATCGAGATCTGACTTGAGGAACTCTTCAAATTTTTGTCTATATCTTAAACATGAACACACACAAAATAACACAATAAGATAAAGCACTTACATATTGGTGACAAATATCACATATGTTTGCATAACTTTTGACTTTCTTTCTTGTGAATTCTTGATTCATGACTTCAGATAATGCAAAGAGGGCTGAATCTCGATGGGTGTATGAAATAACTGTAAATTAGTATTGTAGGCATATCTTTATATAGATGTGGGTAACTAGGATTTCTGAAGAGAATAGGAAGAGAGTTGATTGTCTTGTATGAGTAAACTTGAAATATCAAAGCTGAATATGAATTCAATCTATAATTTCTGTGTAACTGGCTTACTTTTATGTTTCTTGTGCAGATATGGTTAAAAATAAAGGCTTCCTGCCATCAGGGCATTTTGAGATTCCTTTTCAACGTAATCAAATAAAGGAAATTATATACTCTTCACTATAAACTATATTAATGACTACACACGATAGAACACACATCAAGCACATCTCCTCAATTCGATTCTTTCACACACTTATTCTAGATGGGGTGAATTCTTTTGTGTGGGTTGGCCTGATCGGTTGAGCATAATCACTTGTACTTACATGCATCTACCTAAGAGTCTTGCCCATCAAGAAGCTCTTAAGAAGTCCTTATTGCATTAGGTTTATAACATCTAATCCACAATTAAGATAGGAATCATTCTAGCTCTTATATTAGCCTTAAAACACTAACTTTAATAAAGCTGCAGGTTTGGTTGTATAACCAACATAAGTTAATATCCTAAAAAGTAATAATAATAATCACATCTTCTCTTATTCGTCATCTTCTTACTTCGAATTCGCACAGACATGTGGCAGACATCTTGCTGCAACGATATGATCCAGTACCGTTTGGAAGCCATATTCCTCAACAGCCTGCATTACCTGGTTGAACCCTTTTCCTTAAATTTCATCGAAACGGATTTTCATAAGTTCTACTCTATACTGGTACAAATTTATTGGGAAATTAAACTGCTCTTCGGTTTTGTATGAGTAGTCCAAACCCCTTGAACAATACCATTGCCCATATTTGTGTGACATTACTTCGCAAATACCTTATTCTACCCATCTTTCCAGTGCAAAACCAACAATTAGTGTAATAACCCAAAACAAGTGTCCTAAAATTAATATTAATCTATTCTAGAAGAAAGACGAATTTACCCTCACATTATTAATGGGAACAAGTTGACTTTTTGACCGAGAAGGATTTTGGCAACTCCACCTACACCGTTGCGTAGAGCACGATGAAACGAGTTCGTAGACATGGAGTAGATCCGAAACGGAGTTGTAACGAAGGAGTTATGGTCAAAACAGTCTCAGTGGCATAACCGTAGATATTGCGAAGTTAGATAATAATTTTAAATAAAAAAAAAAACGAAGTTCAGAATTGGTTAGCCACTCGCTCAAATAAAATCCCAGTCCCTGAAACGAGACCAACACACAGCCAGCCGTGGACTCTATCTCTCTCTCTCTCTCTCTCTCCATGTTTGATGTCCATCGGAACCCTAGCTTGCCCCGGCGAGCTTCTCCGGCTACCGATGATCTCTTTCCGGGTAAGATTCTTCGATACGCTTCGTTCTTGTATCTGATGCATTCGGTGCGGTTCTTGTCCGATCCAAGACCTGGTTCCACAGGAGGAGAAAGACGCTAATTCGTTGATATCAACCCCTTTTAATTATGGAACTTATCAAATCTGTATCATATTTGAAGGCTTCAATACTGTACAGCCCGCGCAAGTAGTTTTTATTTTTCGATTTGTAAATTTTGTACAGATAGGGTTTGTAGATAGAACTGGTGCGAGAGTGGAGGAGATTTTTGGATTTGAACGTTGGAATTTGTGAAGTTTTGAGGGGTTAAAAGGTTATTAGGAGGTAATTGGGGTCTGGGTTCAATCGAATTGTGTCAAAGTTGGGAAATTTGAGTCGTTGAGAAGGTGGCTAAGATGAATTTGAGCACTGCCGAGGAAGAATCGGCGCAAGAAATCCATATTCCCGCTGAAATTGATTGGCAAATGCTTGATAAATCCAAGTTCTTCTTCCTCGGAGCAGCTCTTTTTTCGGGTGTATCGGCGACTCTTTACCCTGTTGTGGTGTTGAAAACCCGCCAACAAGTAGCTCAATCCCAAGTTTCTTGCCTCAAAACTGCGATTTCAATGGTTAGGCACGAGGGTTTTAGGGCATTGTACAGAGGATTTGGGACTTCTTTGATGGGTACAATACCTGCCCGGGCGCTGTACATGGCAGCGCTTGAGGTCACTAAGAGTAAAGTCGGAACTGCCACGATTAGGTTAGGGTTTTCAGAGTCCACAGCAGCCGCCATTGCCAATGCAGCTGCAGGGTTGAGTGCGGCAATGGCTGCACAGATTGTGTGGACTCCAGTTGATGTTGTGAGTCAGAGACTCATGGTGCAAGGTGGTGTGAAATCAAGTTCCAAATATCCTAATGCATCTGATTGTAAATATGTTAATGGGATCGATGCATTCAGGAAAATTATTAAGACGGATGGACCAAGAGGATTGTATAGAGGGTTTGGGATATCTATTTTGACATATGCACCATCCAATGCAGTTTGGTGGGCATCTTACTCTATTGCTCAAAGAATGGTTTGGGGTGGAGTTGGGTATCATTTTTGTAAGAAAAGTGATGGAAGCAATGAGGATGGGGTTACCACATATACACCAGATTCGAAAATAATAATGGTAGTTCAGGGAGTCAGTGCAGCCATGGTTGGCAGCATGTCAGCCCTAATCACAATGCCCCTCGATACAGTTAAGACAAGGTTGCAAGTTTTGGATGGGGAGAATGTGGAAGACTCTGTGCTGGCAAATAGGGCTGAGGATAGCAATGGGACTAGTGGACGAAGTGCCCGCAAAGTAGTGACTCCCCTGGCTCATATGCCTTATGGTGATCAGTTGGAGCATAAGAAGAACTCTCTTATGCAGATTCTCAAAGGACTTACTAGAAATGCTCGCAAAGTTTGTCCTGATGGTATTCCACTTTCAGAATGGATTCTCAAGTCTAGGGAGATAGGTGGTCTTCCATGCAGTTTAGAGGGTATACTAGCATCCCCAGTTGTAAACGGATATCGTAACAGGTGTGAATTTTCAGTTGGATATTCTCTACAGAGAAAAATAACTGTGGGGTTTATGCTCAGAATTTTAGGGAGGGTGTTACAGCAGTTGAAGAACCTTTTGACTGCCCAATCGTTTCCAGAATTTCTTGCAAATATGCCTCTATCTTTCAGGAGTTTCTGCAACATTCAAGTTTACCAGTTTGGAACAGATTTAAGAATATTGGATTCTGGCGTCAACTGACGGTTCGAGAAGGTAGGAGACCAGGCATGGCCTCTAATGCTGAAAATTTTGAGGCCAATATTGCAGAGGAGCTACTGCCAGTTCGCCATATTGCCTCTAACAGCTTTAGTTATACAGGATCACCGAGGAATATCAAAGGCAGCACCGGCTGATGCTCCATTGCGCTCATTATCCATTTCAAAAGGAGAAGATAGTTCTGAAATGCAGGCCACCGACAATGTTATAGAAGCAAAAAAATTCATGACTATATAAGAAATCTTCGGTTCTGCATATCACAAACAGCATTTTTCCAGGTCAATACCCTTGCTGCAGAGAAGCTATACTCTCTTGCAGGGGATTGGGCTGAGTTGGGTCCTGATACCTTGCTATTTGATGTATGCTGTGGGACTGGAACAATTGGGCTGACTTTAGCACATCATGTTGGCATCAGGGGCCAAACTGTACCCCAGGAGGGACCTTCAAGAGGTCCAGCTAGCTCGGACCAGCTGTGAGTGGACCTTTCTTTTATAAATGATTTTATGCAAATGAATTGCATTATTTGATCTTGAATAAGTATTCTTGCAAGTCTTGAGCATGTTTTATACTGCTAAATACTTTGAGTTATATACATTATTGAGGTTATATTAGCAGCAGACCTTGAGCTTTATATAACAAAATAGCAGTAGCATTACGACTACAGTTAAATTATCAGATTTCAGAGAATTATCAGATAATTATGTTTAGACCACCATGAATTATAGAAAACAGAGTTTGAGTTTTCTATCAGATAAAAGGGCAGCACAGTTATAGATTGATTACAGATTCAGTTACTCATCAGATCTTTCAGAAATATTATTATATTTTTATATTACATTTTCTCAGCAGTTTATATTTTCTTAAACCACTGTGGGTACCCAGTTACAGAAACAGGTTGCCGTCAAATAAGACGATGTCTACGGACATCCAGGTAGCCTTCGGTTTATGTTGCCTTCGGATATGATGATGTCTACGGACATCCAGTTTACTTACAGTTCAGTCAGAGCACTTGACAGTTGCCTCATGAGTTTTGGGGACACCTGGACCGTGAGTGCCAGGATTGCGGATCAGGCTGACTACGGTCTCCTGAATCCTGCCAGGAATTGCGGATCAGGCTGACTACGGTCTCCTGAATCCTGCCAGTTTGCGGCTCGGATACACTTTGTGTCGCCGAGACTTGCCAGGGGAATTGACGGATACCAGGAATTGACGGAATTAAAAGGGTACACCCAAATGGTAACTTTAGAGGAATTTCAATGCAATTCTGCATATATTGATTTCAGTGATTTTACTTGAGTTTCTTAATATCGAGCAGCTTTTACATCCGCGTAAATAGATATAACTGTTTGGACTTATCATAATTCAAGTGCAGTTAAATATTCAGTTTTTATGAATATTATGTTTTTACAGTGGGGTTATTATGTTCATGTACAGTTTTCCAGAACTTTATTTTGGTCCACTCACATTTTCAAATGTTTTACGCCCCCAGGCAGTCGAGTGCACAGGAATCCACCACCAGGCCTACTCCTAGCTCCCACGCTACTTCCAAGATGTAGAATTTATTGTAAATTACTTAAAGTCTTGTAAATAATTAGTAACTGCTCTGATATCTGGTTGGTTTAGATAACCAGAACTGGTGAATATTTAGTTACCCTATTCTGGCAGTTGGTGTGGATTTATTCGTTTGTTTGACAGGTGGAAAAAAATTTGAGTTTAGTCAAAATACAGGAGAGACTCTGCCGAATTAGACCTACAATATGCACCATTATTGAGAAAAATAATAATAATAGTACCTAAATCCAGATTCAAATTCTATTTTGTACTTTTTTTAATTTTTTTTTAATTTTTGGTTGCGAATAATTAATGAAGCCTAAATCCAGATTCAAACCTTGAAAGCTCAACCATGCATGCATCATCTCATGTGCCAATGCCATGCCCATGGGCACACTGTAAGGAAGATAAAACTATAGAGTTATTTAGATTTTAAATAGAATAATATGATTACTTTATAGACTACAAATGAATTAGAGAAATTAAATTATGCAACGGGGAATGATGCTAATTAAAACCCCTTAGTGACGTACTCGGGCCATCGGAATTGAAGTAAAAGTCTAATCATCTCTCTTTGGCCGCAGCAAAATAATGCTGCCAAAAGTTGCAGCTTTAACAACTTTGTTGGCTTTCTCCTCGACTTTAATTCTGTCCTCGTATTTTGTACATCTATTAATCTGATACAAAGGCATACAGGAAATATCTTTTATCACAAATATTTACTGTATATTTATGGGGGATTAATACTTTATTAGAGAAAACAAAAATAATTAACTCCTAACGAAAATCTTACTGTCATGATAGGCGTGCAATAGTTGAATATGGCCATGCCCAAAACCGATTGGTAATGGTGGGAAGTAGCTCAACTCCTTATAAGTCCTTGCTAGGTTTCTCAATTTTCCAATGTGAAACTTTTTATCACATTCTCACAGTAACAAACAGATCCAGCAAATAAATTTGATATGGTTTTGGTGTGCACTTACGTATCGTCTCTGTCTTTTCGTTTTTAAATTTGATCATCTCATCTCTATCCACTAATAAAATAGGAATGCCTTCATCCACATTGAGATCTAAACTTGCATAAAATCTACGCACGTTTTCAAAAATAAGAAGTTCGCATTCCTCTGGATCCATGATAGTAATAGAATAGCAATATGAGCAAAGTTGCCGCCCATCAACCTCTACATATTTTATTTCTGGTTCCTGCATGATGTAGAGAGGCAATTAACCAAGGAAAGAAAATTTCAAGTCCCAAATTATGGTTTGGTTTAGAGATAGGCAATCAGACAAGTTAAACGCCAATATTAATTAAATCCAAACAACAACAAGAAAAATAGAAACATATTAATTGAAAAAGGAAAAAAACATGATTTGTACGTGAAAACTATGAGGAATAAAATGTGTTTTCACAAACCTTAAATCTATGGCAAGCATAGCACCGCAGAGTCCCATCCACGAAATGTTCCACACAACCTCTTTGGCCCCAAAATTTATTGAGTAACACGACTCGATTCTTTATGATAAAAAGAAAAGAAAAAAGAGCCGCTTATTAGTTTAGAAGATAACCAAAAATGAAAAGAAAAAAAAAATTACTCACAATGTATCTACAATACAAACTAGCTAAACGCAGGTGTGTTTTTTGGACGAAATATAATTGCATTAACATGATGTGTATGTGTGGTTGATCCAGACGGACTTGATCGACTCAATATTTTGTCTAATCCTAATTAAACAGGAACTGAAATTAGAGAAACCAAAGAATTAAAAGAAGCAATAAAATATTAAATCAGTGTTATAAAAAAAAAAAAACACTGCAAGATAAAAAGTTCTTACAGGGTGGATGAGGACCACAAATATGACATTCTTCGCAATGAATATTGACTTTCTTTCTAATGAATTCCTTGTTCATGACTTTAATTTAGGCAAAGAGACAGGTTGAGTTTGGATGAATGAACTTTGTATTATCAACGATTGAATTGAATAGGTGAACAAGCATGTGTTTTAGAGTGGAGAGCCACCTTTATATAGATGTGGGATACTAGGATTCCTGAAGAGATTGTACTTGTTTCTTTCTGTTTAGGGTTTAGGGTTTAGATGTACAAGAAAGCAAATTTCCCTTTTGAAAAGGTTTTGGAGCAATCGCTTAGGATAACTTGTGGATCTTTATACAACATTTGGCATATCTCCTCTCTCAAATTGTTTAATCCAAAGATACAAACATTGGGCCCTTTTCTTTTTATTACTTTTTAAAATCATTTAATTAAAAACATGAGAAGAAGTTATTCCCTAAAACCAGAAACCCGTGATTTATTTAATTATCATATAGCTTCTATTTATATCGAATTTCAACGTAATCAAATAAAGGAAATTATATACTCTTTACTTCCAGCTTGCAAAGAGCCTGATATGGATTCTGGCATCCCTTTTAAAGCTGATGCACTAATTGCAAATCCCCCAGCATATGGTTTGCTCTCGTTTGGGTAATGGAATCTTCAGTTGTTTTAGAGTTTGGGTTTCTGCATCTTTTCAATGTTTTGTCATTGTTGTCATTCTATAAAGTTTATATATGCATTGTGTATGTTTGTGCTATAATTTGTTAAACAGGAATGATCAAGGCCAGTCTCTGCTATAATTTTTACTCTTCCATGTTAATGATGCTCCGCAAGGTCTCCCCCTTCAACATGTAGTCAAAGGCCTTATTGATCTCGGAGAAACGAACTCGATGAGTTATGAACTTCTCCAACTCCAACTTCTTCAGGTAATTTAAAAAGGGAAATGTTTAGTTGGTTAGAATCGACGACAAAAGAATTGAACACCTGAACTTCTTGAAGTTTTAGAAGAAAACTAATGATGTTATGTTACCTTGCTCATGTTGTTCACCCAAATTTTGGCCCAAACGCATGTGCAACAAGTACAATATGACCAGTTACTGTGACCCAAAACATATGACCAGGTTCTCGATGGATTATAACAAGTACAACAAAAGAAGCAAAACCCTTCCCAATTGGAGAAAAGAAAATTAATATTCTCACCAAGAAGGCCTTGTGACATGGAATGCATTGAAGAGAAAGATTGGTATGAACAATAGCATTCAATTGGAGATGCAGCACGCAAGTCACAATTCTCATGTCACAATTAAACTGCATTTCTGCAAGTCACAATTCTCAGAAATGCAGCACACAAGTGCCAAATTGCAGAAAAACTAATTAGCATTCAATCAAGTGATTTTTGTTGACATATCGAGTATCATTACATAAGAAATCACCACAACAAAGCAAAACCTAAGACTAGAACTGCAAGTGTAAAAGTAGACCATGAACAAGTCGTAATGCTGAATAACATACAAACTATGCACAAAAATGCTAAACGCCTCATCAGAGAATACCACAAGCTCGATGACCGCCTCTCTTGCGCTTGTTGTTGTCTTCCTCCCTCCTGCCTCTGCATCACTTGCTCTTGCCTATGCCTCTCTTCCTCTAGCTCTTGCCTCTGCCTTTCTTGCACATGAGGTGGCTGCGGCTGCGGCTGCGGCGGCGATGGTGGCAGTGGTGGTGGCCCTGGCCCTGCCCGTAGGGGTGGGTCTCGACTAAAACACTCACACATGGTGGTTACTAGAACCACAAGAGTTCTTTCTGAGTGCCAATCCAGCATATGTGGTACATTTATGAGGCCTCCCCTTCTAGCATCGACATATGGATGACGTAACTTGATTGCTGTTGCGTTTTGGTCATCCAGAGTCACGCACGCCCTCGGCGGAGATGTTGGATAGCTGTGCGGCACCCATATCTCAACTGGAATTTTATAGACTCTGTTTGTGTAAAATATAGGAATGGTGCCTCTGACTACCAAAACTGCAGGCTCCTCGGGCTGAAACCTACGCCTGGTCAGGCCTAATGAAGGATACTGATCAAGCAATTGTATGACATCACTTAAGATCCTGGGCCTAAGTTGTTCTGGGTATGGGATGCGGCCCTCCAATATTTCCCTAGTTGCATATACAATTAGCTGTTGCTTGAGGGCTTGGTTCGGCTGTGGAAGAAGGGAGCTATAAAAGAAGGTTTCGGGATGATCCATGGCAAAGCAACTGAGAAGTAAGAAATTGAGATGTTAAAAGAAGTCTCATGGCAAATGAAAATCTAGGCAAAATGTTAACATGATCCATAATTCTCTATTTGAGTTTGATAGAGCAGACTAACGAAACACAAACAGAGAGTAGATGTGGGGATTTTATTCTTCAGTAGAATCTTGAAACCCCAACATTGACTGGCTTTGGAATAACTTGCCGCTCGGAAACTAAGTAAACAAAGATAACATCTTTAAAACTTCTTTTCAAAGGGGAGCATAACCCTACACTGTATCAGAGACTGATAGAAAACGTAAAGGCCTAGGGTAGCTTATCGCATCAGTCTAAGTAAAACCACAAACAACATAACAAATCTAAAATGCATAGCTGCACTCGGGAAAGCGAAATGGGGTTTGGGTTTACCTCGAGGAGAACCAGAGAATCAGAGACTCAGAGCGTTCTTCTACTTCGAGCGACTGAAAAGCGTGAAGAAGAATGGCTTCGGCGGTGCAGAAAAACCCCTAATGTTGGAATAAAAGAGCTTATTGTTACAACTGAACGGTTGAGATTAGCTGGATGCATTAAATGCTAAATCACCGGTCATTATTTCAATCCTCTACTTTCACGGCGTTGTTCCATTGATGAGAAGAGCCTTGTTGCATAGGTTTATGAAAACTCAAATGCAAAAATGCATCAATGAAGCAAAACTAACAAGCTAATTAAGGATTCAGCTCGTGTTTTCAGAAAAATAATGATTTCTCTTATTTTATTTTTATGAGCAGGAAGGTAAAAAGTTTGGATCCATGCCCTGGAACTTTGGTCATCGTTAGTTATAAAAATCATGTATATATATATATATATATATATTCGTTAGTAAGTTGCAGTAATTCTTCAAAATGGACTTTCATATATTTTATATTCAACCTTATGACATCTCATTCATAAGCATCATTGTCAAACACCATATCCTCCAAGTGAACACCATAATAATGAATGGTATAAGTCCAATTTTTGTCTGAGGTTTCAGTCCCCCTTAGTCCAATTTGTGGCTGAATGAACAGCACTGACAACATCACCAAATTCTCGTTGGTGCTCAGGGTGTTGCCAGGCTCGTTCTCTAGGAAAAAAACTTACATGAAACGGGGATAGCACTATTTTGCTATCCCCGACCAATAACACAATGACATGTGAAAAAGTTATCCTACATGTCATTACGTTATTAGCCGGGGATAGCAAAAAGTGCTATCCCCGTTGCATGAGAGTTTTTCTCGTTCTCTAGATGGATCAATGTCAGAGGGTCGAGTGGTTTGGTGAACTCTCCTGGCTATCGGCACAACTCATGGTAATTACCAGAAAATGAGCATGATAAAAGAAACTACTCAAAATCTAGATAGCTAGGAATATATACAAGAAAATCCCAACCAAGTTTTAAGTTTCTAAGAGAATGTACAACGTCAGCCTAATACCAACAAAAAAAGAAGAACAGTCAGCTCCTATAAAGAATCACTGAACCACATATACACTTACCAAGACGCACAGCTCTAAATAAATTCCCTACTGGAGCTTCTGATCTCTATAGCGTTACCAACAGAGAAATACTGAATCTTTACTTGACTTAAATAGAAATCACAATGCAACCACTCTAATAGAAATCACAAATGCTCCAAAATGTGAGATAAATAATGCAGCAAATCGACAGCAGTACAGAACTTGATTAAATATATAACGACTACTTATCAGGCCCACAGATCTCCAATGAGGCTAAGACCTGCAGTTATACCACAAGCCAGAAGTGATGCCATGTTCACAACATCATAATCCAATCCAATCCAATCCAATCATTGTGTTATTCAGCCACAGATAGAGGCAATAATATTAGAAAGAGCATGTTGAATACATGCCTCAGACCACATTAATTTTCGAAATAAATTTCAAAAACCATGAAAAGAGCTGCTGAGAAAATGTCCCAAAACATACTTCAATAAACCCCATTTACCCCAAAGCATAATACATACATGCATACAAGTATGATCAGATCATGAAAGAAGATTAGCTCACATCACCACCTAAATATCTTACACTGATTCTAATGCCGTTCAGATATTCTACAGGTGCTTACACCCATCCAGCCCTTTTGATATACAAAAACAATGTCAAAATTGCACAAGTTACCAAAAAAACTAAACCAGAAACCCAAATAAGAATCAAATAGACAGCAATCCAAAGCCATCTCCAAACCTAAAATCCAAAGGAAATTAAGCATAATTAAACAGAAATTGAGCATTGCACCAAGTAGGGATCAATATGGTCAAAATAACAATCGTTACCTGATCAAGATCAATTGTCTAAACTCACATATAAACCCCCAAATCCCATCCAAACCCTAGCCATAACTCTACCACTATTCCGATTCAGATCATCAACAGATTAAGAAAAACAAAAAAGGCATTAAATTTCAGGTTTAAAAAAAAAAATACCCAAGAATCTATTAACAACCCAATTCAACAAGAACCAAACTCGATCAAATTCACAACAATAATCAGATCAACATGAACAATACTTAAAATTGAACCCAATCAAAGAAGGCGAGGATTTACAAGAGCAAGAGAAGTGATTGAATTCGTCCTTGAATTTGGTGTGGGGTGAGACAGATTGCGTGAAGGATTGGCTATGTGAGATTTTTATAATAGAAACGTGATATTTGGCTGAACTTGCACATAAAAGGATCCACTAAGGATACAGGTATGTATAATTATGACTTTCCAGCCTCCATATGAGGGAAAAGAAAGCCCCCACTGGATCTCCCCAATTTCATGATCAGGGAAACTGTTGGCATTGAAATGCTCTATACTACTCTATATGGTTTTGATAAAATTTTCAGTTCTTTCAAGGCATTTCAAGGTCTGTGAAATTGTGTCAAGACTAAAAAGCAAAATGCTTTCCTATGAAGTGCATTTATGTCAACCCTTGAATACAAAACTTGGTTTAAATCCAATTTACCTTACATATAGGTCGTTGAGGATCCCTCAAGTTGACTAGCAGATTGTTGCACTTCAAATCAAGAAATATTCTTTGAATGCAAGTATTCCATGCCGAAAGCTGCATCCATTGCAATTATAAGCTTTCTATGACGGTCAAGCGATCTGCATAATGAATCCCCATGTTCTAAGATATGCAGAAAAAACTGTAAGAAACAAATACAACAAAGAAATGATAGCAAAATTACCTATCTGTCTTAAGTAGCGCATGCCTAAGTGACCCACTGACCATGAATTCAGTTACAGTTGCCAACGTACCACCAGCTCCATCAGGTACTACCCCATAGAATGCAACCACATTTGGATGATGAAGATTTGAAAGGATCTGCGCCTCTCTCCAGAAGTCTTTTGTCTGGTACAGCCAAATTGAACCATCAACTTCACATGTCCGCTATCAACTTCCTCCTGATGCATCTGCTTAACTTGTCAACACAAACATCGTTTTCAACCTATTTACACAACCCTTTCGCCGATACAAAATCAGAAGTATCAGATGCACCTCAGAGTCCATCCTCCTTAACCCCAGAATACCAGTAAGATCCTAATACCCCAGCTGATAATTCTGATTATAATTGAATCCAACCTTATTTTCACAATTCTCAACCATATCAGTCACAGCAGGACCTCTTCTCGCTGCAAAATGATCCTGAAGAAACTCCATGGAAAATTCCTCCCCTGTCTGTACAGAGACATGATTGTGTACATTCTTAACCATGTTTGGAACAACTAAGGTTGCTTTTTTCTGGATCCATTGACCTGATAGTCCAGGCACCTCATTGGTCATGGTATCAAAAAAATGCTCGAACCTGCTTAGCTGCATAAAAATGGTGACTCAGCTACCTGAGCTGCTATACCCCCTATCCTCAAATTGGCAAATTAAGAACAGGCATACAAGTCACTCCTCATACCAGCAAGCCTCTCAACCCCAATACTTCTTTTCCAGTCATTAAGAAACTATCTTTTTTAATAAAATAACTTTCTTGGAAAATCACAATCAAATTCATAAACCCTGTACATCTTCCTCCCCTTACTGATGCAGAATTTCTCTATGATCCTATCACCAAACTACCGAAGTCGGCCGATTATTACAGAAAAATAATCCCTCTATCTATAATTGTTTGTTCAATTTCAGCCTATTTAATCACAAAAATGAAATGAATTATCATCTACAGAATGGACTAGTAGAAGATGAGACCAGCAAACAAGAACAATTTCACTAAGAACTCATCATTTAAAGCCATACCACATCGTCCAAACTACCATTAACATTTTCAAAGCAGAGCTAAAAAGATCATACAGCATAAAATTAAAAACCACAAAAATCAATAGAGAATTTCAAGTGGGCATGCTCAAAACTGAGATGGGAACCGATCAAAATTGAAAGGGAAACAGAATTGCAGAACAAAATTGAAAATTTTCAAGTACCTGATGATGGGTGGGAAGCGGGGTGTGTCCACTCTGTCTGTGTGTTGCAGCTGGGTTTTGGAGCTGGGAAGCTGTCATTTGTGTGAAGAGGGAAGAAGAAGAAGAGAAATATGGGAAAAAGAGAGGGGATTTGGAAATGAAAAGGGCGCGTGTCTTGCGGAGTAAGTGTTTTTTCGTCGGAGAGCGACATTGCCGAGAATTAAGCGGCATCGACCCAACCACGCAGAAAAACTTACTTGTAACGCCAATAACACAATGACACTTGCATCTTTCTCTAACAATATTTCATAACATCTCATTCTTATTCTACGTGCACCTATTTTAAAATCAGTAATGTTATTTAGACACATCAATCTGTCATGCTATGTTAAATGATTTTTTAAATGACAGAATTTAAAATGATCGAAATTAATATTCTAGAATTTTTAAAGTTTCTTGTTTGGGTGACAGATTTATAATACAGAATTTAACATTTATTTGTAAAGTTTTTTTTTTTGTATAAACTTAATCTCTTTTAGGAATTTAGAAATGATGACTTTTAGATAGAATCTAAAGTTGGGATTTATGATCTCCAAATTCCATGTTTTTTACCAAGCGGAATTTCTAAACACGGGAATTGGTTAATGTCAATTTAGAAATTCTGAGTTTTGTCAAAATCCCAAGTTTAATTCTAAAATAGTTTCAACCTTCTAGACTGTAGATTAGCACATTACCTTTTAAAGTATGCCTTTTAAAACTTGCTTGGGTTTTTCTTGTATATATTCGTAGCTATCTAGATTTTGAGTAGTTTCTTTTATCATGCTCATTTTCTGGTAATTACAGGAGAGTTCACCAAACCACTCGACCCTCCGACATTGATCCATCTATAGAACGAGCCTAGCAACACCCTGAGAGCACCAACGAGAATTTGGTGATGTTGTCAGTGCTATTCATTTAGCCACAAATTGGACTAAGGGGGACTGAAACCTCAGACAAAAATTGGACTTATACCATTCAGTATTATGGTCTTCACTAGGATAGGAGGATATGGTGTTTGACAAAGATGCTTATGAATGAGATGTCATAAGGTTGAATATAAAATATATGAAAGTCCATTTTGAAGAATTACCACAACTTACTTACGAAAAATATATATATATATATATACACATGATTTTTATACATACTTTTTTTTTAACAAATTATAATCTTATTAGAGATTGAGTTATTGTGTTTTTATTTTTGTCGAAATCTGATTTTATTAAGGAAACCAAGAGTAGGGCTGTAAATTGGATTGGAAAATCCGATTACGATCGATTCCGGTCCAAAAATTTCCAAAAAAATCAGACTCCGATGCATCTGATATCCGAAAGTGCCGAAATTCGAAATTTCCGATAAAATTCGGATCGTAATCGGAATGATTTGTAAATTCTGAAAATTTCGAAATTCCGATCCGAAAATTTCCAAAGTTCTCTGAACCCTTTCCGATCCGATTTTTCCGATTGTTTCCGAAAAATTCCAAATTTATAATAATATTTTATTATTTATTATTTTAATTGCATCATTTTTAGTTTATAGGTCCTATATATGTTTCATTTCTTATTTGTTATATTTAAGTGCCCTCCAACATACAAATATTCATATATACATGTATACTAAATATGTATATATATCATTGATTCTTTGGTCTTACTTATTTGGTATTGTTTCTTTGCAACAGGTTGACACGATACGAACAATGTTTAAATTATAAAGAATGTTCCATAAACTATTCAGATCATTGTTGTTGCTTTTCAGTCAGAAGATGGGCAAGAATTCATTCCTCTTTGTGCTTGAAACATCATCATGTATCTGTTGATGGTTTGTATTGCAGTATTGATTTAAATATTCTTTTTATTTGAAAATTTCAGGACTAGGTGCCATTCTGAATGTAGCAAAGGCAAAGAAGGGATCTTCAGTTGCCATCTTTGGACTTGGCGCTGTTGGTCTGGCTGTGAGTTTTGGGAAACTTTTGACTATCCATATCCTTCTAATAGCTCACATTCATTTCCTTGGTCGTATTTTTAATCAAGTAAAAATTTTGTTAGGCTGCCATGCCGAAGGTGCAAGAATTGATGTAGCATCAAGGATTGTTGGGGTTGACTCGAATCCAGCAATGTTCGAGGAAGGTACTGCACATTGAATTCTCATTTACCATGGTTTAACAGGTAGTTGAGTGGAAAATTATAGAAAAAAAGTGTTGTTTAATACTTTGTTTTCCTGGTTTCAGCCAAGAAATTTGGAGTAAATGAGTTTGTGATTCCAAAAGACCATGACAGACCAGCGCATGAGGTGAAAACTTGTTAATTCCTCCTCAACCTCGTACATTGATCTTTGAATTCAACAGGTTATCGCTGAGATGACAGACGGTGGAGTTGATGGTAGAATGGAGTGCACCAGCAACATTAATGCCTTTTCTTATGCGTTCACGACATATGTTTTCTGGACTAGAGAAGTTACATTTTCATTGTCAATGCTAGAAATGCAATTTAGGTTGGTTCCATTGTGTGTTAGGATAGGATGAGACTTTAGTGCCTCTAATTAAGAAACCGTAAACACTTTAGGTTTGATTCCTGCACCTGTAGTTATCAACATATACGTTTTGACTGGCATGGCTGGCAGGGATGGGGCTGAGGAATCCCGTGCATGGGTGCAGTGTTCACAATCACAACTAACCCCTTTCATCTGCTTAACGAAAAGACACTGAAAGGAACAACTCTGAGAAATTACAAACCTTGGACTGATCTTCCCTCTGTTGTGGAGATGTACATGTGTTTCGGCCAAAATTTGTGTGAACGACATGAGCAAGGTAACATAACATGCCAATTGAGAGAGGAGACATGCCAATTGTTGTATGAGTTGTTTCCAAAGTTAACGTTATTCCGCCTTTAATTGTTTGGGAAATTTCCTTCTTTTTTTTTTGGATTTCCTAATAAAGATCCACAAGTTACCCTAAGTGATTGCGCCAAAACCTTTTCAAAATGGGAATTTGCTTTCTTGTACCGTACGCAACAGAAAGAAACAAGTACAATCTCTTCAGGAATCCTCGTATCCCACATCTATATAAAGGTGGCTCTCCACTCTAAAACACATGCTTGTTCACCTGTTCAAGTCAATCGTTGATAATACAAAGTTCATTCATCCAAACTTAGCATGTCTCTTCGTCTAAATTAAAGTCATGAAGAAGGAATTCACTAGAAAGAAAGTCAATATCCATCGAGAAGAATGTCACATTTGTGGTCCTCATCCACCTGTAAGTACTTTTTACAAAATATTGAGTTGATCAAGTCCCTCTGGATCGACCACAAAATTAAGAAGCAACCTAGCGACACATCATGTTAATGCAATTATATTTCGTCCAAAAAACACACTTGCATTTAGCTAGTTTGTATTGTAGATACAATGTGAGTAATTTTTCATTTTTGGTTATCTTCTAAACTAATAAGCGGCTCTTTTTTCTTTTCTTTTTATCATAAAAAAATCGAGTCGTGTTACTCAATAAATTTTGGGGCCAAAGAGGTTGTGCGGAACATTTCGAGGATGGGACTCTGCGGTGCCATGCTTGCCATAGATTTCAGGTTTGTGAAAACACATTTTATTCCTCATAGTTGTCACATAGTAATCATGTTTTTTTCCTTTTTCAATTAACATGTTTCTATTTTTCATCTTCTTGTTTGGATTTAATTAATATTGGCGTTTAACTTGTCTGATTGCTTATCTCTAAACCAAACCATAATTTGGGACTTGAAATTTTCTTTCCTTGGTTAATTGCCTATCTACATCATGCAGGAACCAGAAATAAAATATGTAGAGGTTGATGGGCGGCATCTTTGCTCAGATTGCTATTCTATTACTATCATGGATCCAGAGAAATGCAAGCTTCTTATTTTTGAAAACGTGCATAGATTTTATAAAAGTTTACATCTCCAAGTGAAAGAAGACATTCCTATTTTATTGGTGGATAGAGATGAGATGATCAAATTTAAAAACGAAAAGCCAGAGACAATAGGTAAGTGCACACCAAAACTATATCAAATTTATTTGCTGGATTTGTTTGTTACTGTGAGAATGTGATAAAAAGTCTCGCATTGGAAAGTTGAGAAACCTAGCAAGGACTTATAAGGAGTTGAGCTACTTCCCACCATTGCCAATTGGTTTTGAAGTGGAACCTCAACTTCCTTCGGTTACTATAAAAGCAAGATGAAATTTAGTAAATTTATAATAACTTGTTTGGCTTTTATTTTATTCGAAAAACTTATCAAGTTTTTTATATTCATGTTAGCTGCGGGCAGTTGCCTATTCAACAATTACACGTCTATTGACAGGACCCGATCCAAATTTCGCTTTGGAATCCGAGCCGGACCCTGTGCGTGTCCGACACTTGGCGAATGTCGAGCACAAATGACCTATTTGCCTTTCTATACAAAACATTATAAAATAACAAGGTTGACTTCTACCGAAAAACCGGCAAAGTTTCCCTTGTAACTGGCTCAATACCAATCATTTTCACCAGCCAAAACAAGTATATATATTTATACAACCAACTGCCAGCATAAGTAAATATACATTCCAACAGTTCAGTTCTCAATCTATGACAAAATATCAGAGCAACTACTAAGAATTTACAAAGGAGTTAATCTTTTTACAAAACAAAACATCTACATTAAAGGAAAGGCGCGGAAGATGGGAAACGGCCCGGTGGTGGATTCCTGTGCACATCTACTGCCTGGGGGCGCAAAACATTCAAAAATGTGAGTGGACAAAAATAAAGGTCTAGAAAATAGCATATGAACATACTAACCCCACCGTAAAAACAGTTGTGCAAAACTGAATTTTACTCTTCGTTATACTCGTACTAAAATCAATGCATCCACATATTTATATACGTATATGCCAATCATATTCAAGGTCAATAAAACTCTCTTAAAAGCATTGAAATCAATTTAAAACTACCACCTAGGTGTACCCCTTTAATTATGTCAATTCCTGATATCCGTCAATTCCCGATAATCCGTCAATTCCTGATAATCCGTCAATTCCCCTGGCAGGTTTCGGTGACACAAAGTCAACCCGAGCGGCAAACTGGCAGGATTCAGGGGACCGTAGTCAGCCTGATCCGCATTCCTGGCTCCCACGGTTCGGACGTCCCAGAAACTCGTGAGGCAGATGTCAAGCGCGCTGACAAAACTAAAAGCAAACTGGATGTCCGTGGACATCGTCATATCTGAAGGCAACATATACCGAAGGCAACCTGTTTCTATAACTGGGTACCTAAGGTGGCTTAAGAAAATATAAAATTTCTGAAAGATCTGGTGAATAATTGAATTTTTGTTAAATCTAAAACTCTGCTGCCATTTTATCTGATAAATATCTCAATCTTTACTTTCCATATCTTTTTAGCATATTCAACTAGGCGGCATAGAAATAAAGATATTTAACTTCAACAAATCATGCTAGGAAAACCATAATCAATAAAACTTATTCAGGATCAAATAATGAAATTCATTTGCATAAAATCATTTATAAAAGAAAAGTCCACTCACTCCTGGTCCGAGCTAGCTGGACCTCCTGAAGGTCCCTCCTGCGGGTCTGCCTGGCCCCGGGTGCCTGATTAAACCATCATGAATATTTAATTAATAAAACTGCTCGGTATAAGTATTTAATTAAAACCCTGACCCCCGGCTCCTAGAAGTGATTGCACTAACTTTAAAGTCATTCTTATGCCCACTTAAGCATTTCGGATTGTTAGAACTGTCTTAAAAGACCCGAGACTCACTAAGTGATAAACTTCCATATTGATCAATACAGAACCTCGTGGGGTCCACGACCTCCAATTGCCAATCCGAGAGTTCCTATAAGTTCCTCACATTTAAATAACCATGTCCTGCAAGCCTGGTCTGAATTGGACGATCGGATTGACCACGATCGTGTAATCGCATAATTTCTAAACCCTAGCCCTAGGGTTCGCAATTTCGGAGTATCCGGGACTCCGATTCACAATCCGTCGAATCCTACACGATTCTGGAATTATCTAGAGTAACATATCTGAAATTGATTACAATCCAACGGCTCAACAGTATTGAACCAGGAAATCGCACAATATGGAAAATCCGTTCGAGGCTCAAACGGTATCCAAATTGAGATCCGTGAATTCCTACGCTCTCATGACAACCTAAGGATCGCATCAAGACACAGTGTCACTGCACTACCCTCGCCCACAAGCCGCCGCACGAGTCGGCAGAGCTGGGTGTCCAAAGCGATTACGCATCTCCGGAAAATCTCAAAACCACGGCTCCAAACTCCTACCCTAGGTATAACACCATATTTGAAACCACTTTTGTTCTTGGACCTACCCCAAAAACTGACCGAAAGTATTCGAACACAGAGGCCGAAAATCGACCGAATTTCAAATTCGAAAATCCAATATCTACACTAAGAACCGATTAATTCCTACCCAATAGGCATCTAAAACAACTCGAGAGGTTCAAAATCCATACCTGGCTCGTCGAAATCGGTGGCCGAAGGAGGGAGATCGAGGGCGGCGAAGATCGGACGACACCGGCCGCTTCTTCTCCATTTTTCGGCGAAACCACTGCGGCTGGAGGCCAGGAGTCGGCTAGGGCTGGAAGAGGACAACGCCAAGGTCATTTTGGTACCGGCCCCGTCCACAGACGTGGCCGGAGTTTCGAAGAGAGAAAGAGAGACTGACGGGGGAGAGAGAGAGAGAGAGAGAGAGAGAGAGAGAGAGAGAGAGAGAGAGAGAGAGAGAGAGAAAAAAAAAATCTGATTTTTATAAAAATTTCATTTCGAAATAATTACAATTGTGCCACTGAGTTTCTTTTGACCATATCTTTCTCGTTACAACTCCGATTCGAGCCCACTACGTGTCTATGAACTCATTTCGTCGTGCTCTACGCACCAATGTAAGTAGAATTGTCAAATTCCTTTTCAGTCAAAAACTTTTCGTTAATAATTTATTCCAATGGCACAATTGTCTTTCCTCAAAAAAAATTACTAATTAAATATGAATTTTGGGTTTGGGTCATTACACCTATCATGACGGTAAGATTTTTATTAGGAGTTAATTATTTTCGTTTTCTCTAATAAAGTATTAATGCCCATAAATATACAGTAAATATTTGTGATAAAAGATATTTCCTGTATGCCTTTGTATCAGATTAATAGATGCACACAATACGAAGACAGAATTAAAGTCGAGAAGAAAGCCAACAAAGTTAACAAGCTGCAACTTTTAGCAGCATTTTTTTGCTGCGGCCAAAGAGTTAGACTTTTACTTCGATTCGGATCGCCCGAGTACGTCACTAAATTCCCCGTTGCATAATTTAGTTTCTCTAATTCATTTGTAGTCTATAAAGTAATCATATTATTTTATTTAAAATCTAAATAACTCTCTAGTTTTATCTTCCTTACAGGTTGCTCATGGGCATGATATTGGCACATGAGATGATGCATGCATGGTTGATCTTTAAAGGTTTCAATCTGAATTTAGGCTTCATTAATTATTCGCTACAAAAATACATTTAAAAAAATACAAAATAGAATTTGTTTTAAACTTATGCCTGCAGGTGCAATATTATTAGGACAATGCTTAGCTCCTGCTCATGGGTCAATACTCAAGAGCCAAGCAATGTCTAATATATAGTATGATCTGTAGGTATTTTTATTATTATTTTTTTCTCAATAATGGTGCATATTGTAGGTCTAATTGTTCTAGGGTTTTCGACTACTCAGACAAAATCGAAGAGCATCCTAATTTCACAATAAAATTGTACCAATATAGAGCAAAACGTATGAAAAACAGTTCCGATGAAATTTATGGAAAATGGTTCAACAAGGTAATGCAGGTTATTGAGGAATATGGCTTTCAAACGATACTGGATTATATCGTTGTAGTAAGATGTCTGCCACATGTATGTACGAATTAGAAGTTAGAAGATGAGAAAGAAGAGAAGATGTGATTATTATTATTATCACTTTTTAGAATATTAACTTATGTTGGATACGTCATGTTGGTGTAGATCGGTTTGAGGATCTCATGATCAATCTAATGTAGAAATATATTTTTTTTCCAGAATTTAAGCAGGCTGGGGAGCAGTTGTGGTTGAAAATAAAAATTACAATGACGACCCTGGCCTTATTCCCACCAAAAGCACATCAAAAGCAGCCCACACTGAATTTTTACAGAAAATGAAAAATTATCAAAAAAGAATAAATATGAGAAGTATTGCTCTAAATTGCTTAAACCCAACAACCAAAAAAGTTTGGTCTTGATCTTCTCCTTGGGAACTCATTGTACCATCGGAGATCGTAGCGGGATCTCGACGACATGCACAACAACAGCAGCTTCGCTCGGGTAGTTCTCACCGTCTTCATTTTCTATAAATTCAATGTGGGCCTCTTTTTATCTGCTTTTTGTTGAGTTCGTTCTGCTGCTTGTGGGCTATGTTTTAGATTGGGTTGACATGTCGTTGAATGAATCCACCAACGCCCTAACTGTGTTTTGATTGGATTCCAATAAGCCTGGCCAAGAAATAGTCCACCTCAAGACAGTAATGTGTAACAAACAACTCTTAGAATATAATATATTAGAAAAGAACAAATGAAGTACATAAAATTAAATTAAATAAACAAAAAAGCCCATTTTCCAATGTTTTTCTTTAAAGTTAATTTTTATGGTTTTTAATTATAGAGGTCCATGAACTTTACCTCAAGTTTTAATCCATTGCCCTAAGTGAATTCAAGATCATTAGTAAAGTTTGCAAATCCTACTAAAATCCATTACCCTAATTTTGTAATTACAATCTATTAAAATCCCAATTGAAATCCATTTACCATAAATCCTGTAATTACAATCTATTAAAATCTCAATTGAATATACCCCCAAAGTTTTATTGCAATATGTTACAAAATTAAGAGATTGAGAACGCAAATGAAAAGTGTTGGTTGGATTCACTCAAGTTTTTCATGTGTTTTCAAGTGCTCCTAAGTTCAAGTCTTTGTGGTACTCATGTGTGTGAATTTTTTTTTTTCCCCATCCGCTTCCTAACTTTAGAAAAGAAAAAAAATGTGCAAATGAAACCTGAAAAGTCAATAACGTCCTTGACATTATTGGCAAATTATTGCCAATTGGTCCTTTTGCAATTAAGGACATAACTAAGAGGAAAGATAGGCTGCATGTTCTACAAGCCCCATTGGACTTTAATTCTGGGCCCAGGCACCCAATAAATATTTATGTAAATCCCTATCTCTCTGAATTGCTCGGACATAAAAAATAGAATCCAAAGTCTCCTACCCGCATTAAAAATAAATAAATAAATCTCAATTTCCAGGTAAATTGCTTGTATTATTCCCAGTTTAATTGTTTATTTATTTTTAGGTAAACAGTAAAAAAATTTGTCTGTGACCATAACGTTATGTACATTGTGAGCAATGACAAATTTGCATATCGAAAATCACAAATCCAACATTGTACATTGTTTTTTGTTTTTTACTTTTGTTTTGTTTTTGTGATTTTACACAAACTGGATACATTTATCAGATCAGTTGACCCAAATATGGAATTTATAAAGAAATCAGCTCGATCACTACAACTAAATACCATATACATTGAAGCATGAAATCTAATTAGGAAGACTGAGATCAAATTAAAAAATTGCGGTTCTCTCAATGTATATGGTACTTAGTTGCAGTGGTTGGACCGTTGGACATTGGACTATTGTGTTTATGTGAGAAATGCTCTCAAATCATAATACCACAAATACCCCCATCCAGAAAAGCCACTATTATTGTAACAACATTTTATGACATGTCAATCCAATCTCGAAGATAGATAGCCCACATGCATCAAAACGAACTGAACAAAAGCAGATAAAAAGGGGGCCATATTGAATTTAGAGAAAAATGGAAAGTTTCCCAAAAATACAAAAATTGGATCTGGCTCACTTCCAGACTCTTCTATACATGCATATTACTCATCGGTCATCACTACTAGAAAACCTCAATATAAAGCCACAGATACACCCCTGAAAAAGTATTTTATTAAACAATTTGAGGTTTTTAATGCCAACTTGAGGAGAAGCCAACAAAACGGTCAGGGTTTGTTGCGCACAGACGCAGACGCAGACATGAGTAGCAAATATTAATCAAGAGCACAGACGCGGAGACGTGATTACATGACAGGGTTTGTTGAAACTAGCTGTACAAAACAGTCTCACAATTTTAGGGTTTACCTAGGGTTTTACGTAGGAATTCCTTCCCACTCTTTCTCCCACCCACCTGCACTTCCTTCTTTATTTATACCCCTCCGTCATTCAAAAAGCTCAATCAAACAGACACTCACTGATCACAGACAGACACAGTGAGAGAGAGAGAGAATCATTCTTAATGAATTTGTCCAGCCTAAACCACCACCAAAGTCTAAGAAGAAGAAGAAAACCAATGTGTATGTGTGTGTGTGTGTGTGTGAGAGAGAGAGAGAGAGAGAGAGAGAGAGAGAGAGAGAGAGAGAGAGAGCAACTCAAACAATATTTCTTTCAAATGAGAAAATCACTGTAGCTAAAAATAACATTCGGGTAGAATAGAAAGCAAACCACTCAAACATTGTTTTTAAGTCTCATAAGTGTGACATGAATTAAGCAAAGGATAGAAAATTGGAGGTTTAGAGTCAAACTAATACCATAATAGAACAATAGTTTGCACAAAAAGCTCATGGTCATGACATTGGCACATGAGATGATGCGTGGTTTGAATCTGGATTTAGGCTTCTCCTTGGGCACTCACTGTTCCATGGGAGATGGTGGTGGGATAGGGACATCATGCAGAAGAGCAGCTTCTGGGCTCGGGTAGATCTCATCAAATTCATTTTCTTCTCTTCTGTCTGGTGTGGCAATTGACCCACTCAGGCTCAGCTGTGATTCCACATCTTCATCATCAACTGATGGTATTGGGGAAGACGGTGGAGTTGGTCCTCCCTCATTTATGCTCCTCAGAATGATGGATCTGATGCACACCCACATCATCCCAAAAATCAAGAATCCAATCCAAAAGGAAAAAAAGATAATTGTTCCTCTTTTTTTCATGGCTACAAAGAGAAGATTAAGAACCCTACATCTGATGAATTAAAAAACTCAGCTGAAATGAGTAAGATTAAGGTATTTGATGAGCTCCTACATCGTTGTAGTAACCATAAGCTTTAAAAAGAGATGGTTCATTTCACTCTGAGATCCCAAATTCCAATTAATGTTTTTCATTATTATTAGCCACAAACGTGGTGGCCTATGGAATACTTTTGCCACATCCAGCCGTGGCCAATTCTTGGCTGCTCACTCCATCTATACATGTCAAAAATAAAATACTTTTTCAGGGGTGTATCTATCTGTGGCTTTATATTGAGCTTTTCTAGTAGTGATGACCGATGAGTAATATGCATGTATTGTATAGAAGAGTCTGGAAGAGACCCAGATCCAATTTTTGTATTTGTGGGAAACTTTCCATTTTTCTCTAAATTCAATATGGCCCCCTTTTTATCTGCTTTTGTTCAGTTTGTTTTGACGCATGTGTGGCTATCTATCTTCGAGATTGGATTGACATGTCGTTGAATTGAATCCACCAAGGCCCTAACTGTGTTTTGACTCGACTCCTATAAAGTATAAACCCAGGCCAGAGACAGACACCTGGAGAATGGTCTACCCAAAAAAAAGTGCATAAAATTAAAAACGCGGTGGATTTTGAGGTCACTTTTGCGTTATTTTATTTTAGAGATTTTTCTGTGGATGGAACCATTGCATTCTTATAGTTTACTTTTGTGGAAAATTATAAGTCTTTGCCGTCTTCTTTTTTCTTTTTGATTCGAGTCGCCGTCTGGAAATTGGGAGGAGACTTTAGATTTAATTTTTTTATTTTTTGAGTACAAGCGATTCGGAGAGATGAGGGTTTACACAAATATTCATTGGGTGTCTGGGCAATGGTAGAATCATGAATTTTTCTGGAGGTGTGCTATTTTTATTTATTTTTTTGTATGGCAAATCTATATAAACAATAAGAACCAATTTTTTTTTCGGTATGCTAATTAATACAGTGACAACCAAGTGGGAATTAGAACTGAAACTGTGGGAAGCAGAAACACAAACAAAAGCACAATTAGTAGCAATAGCATATCTAAAAAATTTAAACCAAGTTGTAAACACTAAAACTTTGCTGCACTTGTAGATCTGGATGTGAACCTATAAATCGAAAGAAGAAGAGAGAAGAAAGAGAGAGGGGATGAGAAACAAGAAATTAATAGTAATGTTTGAATATCTCACCCTCTCTCTTTTTTATTCTCTCTCTTTCTTTCCATTCGTTTAATATCTCCCCCTCTCTTTTTTATTCTTTTTCCACCTTCTCTCTCTCTCTCTCTCTCTCTCTCTCTCTCTATTATTTTTCCTTCTTCTCAACCGGTTGATTTCTTGTCCATGATGGGCTAATTATTTAATTAGTCTAGATTTAGCCTCTACACTAAGCCTAATCTCAAAGTCAGCATTGTCTGGAGCATACCCCAGCCAACTCTTAGTTCCGCCTTTGTGTTTGAGAATTTCGAAACTCTGCCCTCATGAGTGAAGGTGGACACTTTTGATAACATGTCCAAAGTCTCCTATTTGATATTTTAAGAATACCAACATAAGAATAGAATAATCAGTCCTATCAAGTGTTTTGTTGACACCAAATTATTCTATTAAATACTAAACGACATAAAACTGTTGCTAACTCTAATGGATAAAAGGAAACCAAACCTTATATCTTTATATTATCCACAAATGCAGCAAATTAAGGAAATCATATTCAACCAAATGTTTTTTTTTAAAAGTACGTTTTCTGGTTTCCAATCCCTAGC
The DNA here is from genome assembly GCF_902201215.1 of Prunus dulcis. Classification (NCBI taxonomy): domain Eukaryota; kingdom Viridiplantae; phylum Streptophyta; class Magnoliopsida; order Rosales; family Rosaceae; genus Prunus; species Prunus dulcis. The sequence goes on along the minus strand of NC_047657.1, from coordinate 16,953,091 downwards.
CACTGAAATCAAAATCAATAACATCGAGAACACCGCAGCTTCAACAAATAAATTTAAATTGCCCATGACATGATCATAGACTTGTCAACCCTATTTGGATTTTAGACATAATCTATTGGTGGATATGTGCAAGCTTTTGTGCCCTTTCTATTTCCCAAAGAGGTGTGGATTATTTTATTGAAAAAAATGCGGGCCCATATAAAAATAAAACTACATACTAAATTTGTATACCATGTAAATATATCATAGAGGTGGATCCAGCTGTATTATTTTTTATCCAATTTGTACTAATGATCTTGGATCTTGTTAGAGATTCTCTCTATTATGTAAATAGATTTTTATGTAACGTTTCTCAGAACGCGTTTTCTATGATTACCAAAAGAAGATAACGCGTTTTGTGTTTTGTTTCTTTTTCTCCCACTCTTTCTATGTTCCTCCTAAACACCTTACACTCTTCACCAACGTATCAAAAACGCACACACACACTGAAACAGGAGGGGGAGAGAGAGAGAGACAGAGAGAGATATTGGCCATGGAAATGGAGAAATGTTCAGAAGCAGAGAAGGGTTGTTTGGAGTTGAACCCAGATGGGGAAGAAGACAACAAGATTGAGGAGCTAGGTTTCAAGCCAAAGGTTAGAAGTGTAATTCCGGCACAGAGGAAGCTCGTGAAGACCATGATTCTTCTTGATATAGTTCAGTTTTGGTCTGACATTTCAAACGCTACTTTTTCCACCAAGACTAAAGCATCAAACGTGAAGAAGAAGATGATCAGCAGCCGCCTAGTCTGTCCAGCCCTGCCATAACCATGTAATGCATGCAACGTCATGAAGTTGGTGCCTTGGTTGCTGGTTTAAGTCTAACTCGCACGATCATGCAAACGTTTTTTCTTTGCTTTTTATATTCTTGGTGTTTCAGTACTTTTTCCTTGTCTTTTCGTGATGTTTGTGGCTTTTCGTAATGTTGGTGTTTCAGTGCTTATAGTATAAATATATTTGATACCATGCTCTCTCTCTCTCTCACTCCCCACAGCACCTTATCTATTTGATTGCATATAAGCTATTACTCTGTTAATCAGAGATATCCTAGTTCAATTTTTAGCTGTTGTAATTACCATTTGGTATCAAATTGATTGTCCCCATAAAAATATTTCTCCTCTATATGGAAATATTGGAGCATCTCACTGGAATAAGATACGTCATATTTCAATTTGATGGTTGATGTGGCCAGAGGCGGATCCATTAAGGCGCAAGGAGGTGCAGCTGCACCTCCCTTCGCCGAAAAACTATTGTAGGTGTTTCAAACTGCTCATTTGCTCAACTGGTGTACAGATTACCTTATTTGCATTTTCAACATTTAAGTAAATGTCTTTGTCCTTTTACTTTAATTTATTTTTATATTACTCCATTTACTTAAGTTTACAATGTAAATAAGGAAGTACCCCCATTTGGATTCAAATAAAAATACTAGAAAATCAAATTCCTACCAAATCAAAATATGAAAAATCGGTTTTAGTGCAAAATACGATTTAGGCTAAAAATGATGGCTCATTAAGTCAATATATACTTCATACTAAAATCCCATAAAATCAAGTTTTCTTATTTGATTTGTAAGGAATAAAAGCCGCCAAAAATTATCTTGAGAAAATGATTATTCCGAAAAACCATTTTTCATACTTAATCAATTTTGCACCTCCGCTAAAAAATTTCTGAGTTCGCCACTGGATGTGGCAGTGAAATTTTAACATCTTCAAACTCTTCTTCCAACTGAAATGCCATTTAGTTATTTTACTAATATAAAAAGCTAATATTAATCACAAGATGAGACCCACCCTATTAAAAATAATCTATATAATAATAAAGAAAGTTGCATTCAGGTGGGAACTCTAACTTTAAAAAAGTCACAAAAAATAATGAATTTGACGTCAAAACAAAAACTATAGCTTTTATTCCAGGTCAACTTTAACATAAATTTTTAGTGCATGTTTCAATCGAACTCTCCAACTCCAAGTATTTTCTTTATCCATAAAGAGAAGTCATCTTCTATTTTTGACCTCAAGGGACATTTTTATATCAACTAAACCAAACACTGATTTGAGTTTGACAAATAATAATATAGCTAAGATTGTGGCATATAATCTCCCTACAAACTAAGTCATACTCGATATCAAAACCCTAATGAAGTCTAATTCTTGACAATTGATCCTAATGAAGTCTAACCTCTTGACATCAGAACCCTAATGAACCCTAATTCCCATAGTGTAGAATTTGGAAGCTAAATTTGTCATATAACATATATAATTAATTACAAGGATTAAGCCCTTAAATGATCCATCTATTGCCTTGTTTAGGCATTTGTTGGTAGCAGAAAACAATGATAACAGATTATGATATGAAGCTTTTTCCTCCTACCTTGCTTTTAACTTATTTTGGAATGTGATGGGAAATACGACGTTTTGTCCCTGTCACTATCATCTTTGTCATTTCTTTATTTATAGTCCACCCCTAGACAAAGGCAAACCATATTGAGAATTTTTCAATAAAACCCCAGTTTAATTCATTTATTTATTTATTCATAGTCCACATGATCGTGAAATTTCTTTGAATTCAAAAGCCTCTGCTTCAAGAAAGGAGAGTGAACAGCAGCCGACAAACATATCATTGTCAGTAAAGCCCAAACAAGTTGATAAGATTCCTCTGTTTATAAAGTTGGCTAATTTATGCTTTATGTTTGGTTTGGAAAAGGATGGGTGGGTCTTCGGGGGAGACTACTCTACCACAGCAAGGACGTTGTGGGGAAACAATCTCACTCCGTCTTACCATCTATCAGTTTAGTCTAAACCACATAAAATTACAATTTCCAAAAATATCTACATATCTGGACATAAGTTAAGTCATTTGTACAAAATGCTCCTTTATTTATGTTCGAATTTGGTTTCTCTCTATGTAAATTAGATCAAATTAAATTCGTATATGTTCAAGTTTGATTTCTCTTTATGTAAATTATATTAAATGCGTAATTTAGACTCTCGTATTGTATATAAAAATAAGATATATTCTAAGGAATAATGCTACTCTTACCTGATTTGTATACCACATCCCTATACCATTTTATGTGACAAATGAGGTGGACAGTCACATCAATTAAAATTATTTAATATTTTATTTACTTTAATGATTTATTCCAATATTTATTTTTCTAATTGTCTTAATTAAAACACACTTCATTGATTTAATTGATGTGACATATAATATGGACATAACACATCATGTGGTATAGAAATATGGGATAAAAATATGATAAGTGTAGCATTACTCTATTCTAAGATGTGATATAAGGTACCATATACAACAGAGAATTATCACGTTAGAGAGGCTTGGAGAGACGAGGGTGTTGGGGACATGCCATGGGTAAACGCGTTTGGGTGGTTGGGGAGGCTAAACGCGTTTAATTCTTAGGACTTTGCGTCAATGACGTCCAAAACATTACCAAGAAGCACCAGGGTGCCACAACACACACAAAACCGAGTCTTCCTTTCAACACTTTCCATATATTCCTCCCCACTCTTTCTCCCACCCAACTGCATTGCCTTCTTTATTTAAACCCTCCACCATTCAAAAAGCTCAATCAAACACACACTCACTGATCACAGACAGACAGCAGACAGACACAGAGACACAGAGACACAGAGACACAGAGTAGAGCAATGAAGATTAATTCCAAAGGAGGAAAGGACTTGAACTTGAACTTGAACCTGAACAACAAGAGTGATCAGCAGCAGCCACATTGCTTCAAACCAAAAGCAGCTGCTTCTCCTCCCGCTAGTGTAATTCCAGCAAAAGGGAGATCAGTGAAGAGAATCATTTTTAATGATTTAGTCCAATTCCTTTCTTCTCTTTTCAAAACCAACAAGAAGCCTAAACCACCACCAAAGTCCAAGAATTAGAAGAAGAAGATTGTGATCACCTGCTAGTACTGTAGTGTAAAAGTTGTCCTCTGTTCTAATTCTAGTACAGGTGATTACACATAACACATGCAAATGTTTTGCCATTTCTCTGGCTTTCTGTTGTACCATAGTTTTAATGTGAGTAGGTGTTCTAATTACTCGCTTGGTGTGTCTAGTTTTTTCTCTCTCTTTTTCTGGCCTTAAACTAACAATTTGCACTCTTTTTCAATTTTGACTTTTCTGGGTTGATGATTGTGTAATTCATGAACAGCCAAAATAACTCAGCTTCAAAACCACAGCGATGACACATAATAATCAGTGAATTATAAGCACAAATTTGTTATAGTATGGAAGACTGATAAATGTTACTTGCATGTTACATGCCCTCTGCACATGATATATATTTCATTTGCGTAGTAAATAAATAAATAAAAATTATAATATTTCTTTCGAATGACACAGAAAACACTGTAGCTTAGTATTTAATACCACTTGCAATTTCAAGGAACATAATACATCATTTAGTAAAAGTTTCTCTACCATATCCTACAACCTTGTCACCTCCTAAAAACAACAAAAGTGCTAGGTGGAGAAAAATGGAAACAATCTCCCACAAACCGCATAAATTGCAAATATTCAATAACAGAGTGTGGATGTTCCACTGCACTCTCATTCCGGTTCAGGTGAACCGCCAGGGACCAGCTGCATTGTGCACAAATATTGGAAAATTGATTAAGATAATTTGAACATCTCTCATCTTTGTTTTATGCTGGCTCTAGCTTCTGTTGCAAAAGCCAAGAACCAACCACCAAAAGCTTTACACCAGGTAGTTTAAAGCACTTAAGGCGAGAAAAAAGGGCCGCAAAAAGTGCAGTAGAAAACTTGACAAACAAAGACCAATATGTCTTACTTACAATGGAAAATAAAGTGCAGGCAAATAAAGACCAACATGTCTAACTTACAATGGCAATGTTGTTTCCGTTGAGCAATATCTGATCAAGCTTGGTTATACGTCTTCCTTCAGGAGTAATCTCACTGTGATATAAAGAGAGAAATAGAAAAGATATTCAATATTAGCAAGTATAATATAAGTGGACTAACAATGCAATAATAGAGTGAATGACTAATGCAAACTAAAAATGTCTAAATTGATTATATATACAAACACTCCGTATACCAGAGATATCCCAATTCAGTTTTTCATCTCTTCTGATCCCAAGATATTACAGTATGATAAGACTAAGGAAAATAAGCAAGATGCAAAGAAAAGGTACGATGACCAGAAAACATGAGGCTAGAGGGGAAGCTTCTATCTACCTTGTCAAAACAACTAGTAATCAACATAATGTTTAATTACGATATTTCCTACAACTATAGCTTAAAACAATTATATAGCTTTGTCAGCTTTATCAATTCAATATAAATTCATGTTTCAAATGATGATCCTTATTGAAAATCCCAACTCCAAGTTTATTCTATAAATTTGTCAGCTTTATCAATCTAACATAAATTTATGTTTCAACTGATCCCTACCGAAAATCCCAACTCCATGTTTCAACTGTGACATTGTAACATACAAACTAATCAGTTATTCATAATGTGCTCTACCACCAAACCTAAACCCTAACCTTTCAAAATAAAAAACCCTAGTTCCCATTGTATATAACTGGGAATTGAAGCTCTAGCGGCTGTCCTGCATTATTACACTGTTAACTGAAAGAATAACAAAGACAAATCAAATTTTCCAAGCCACTGAAAAATTGCCTATCACGAAAATTCCTACCCTAACGACATATAAACTTCTGCTGCTTCAATCCTGAAAGAACTATGCACTATTAAAGGAGAGTTGCATGACAATCCTAAAGCCCCTACGAACATCAAGACCCAATACTTAAACTTTCCCATTGTTCAATCTGATAGTTGAAGCATTTACAAACTCAAAGATTCAATCTTGTAGCAAAAGCGAGTAAAATCCCAAATTTTAGGGTTTCATGCTACATGAATGCAATAGAATTAAGGAGGAAGCCATACTATTCAGTGACGTCTTCTAGAACCATGTTGACGTAGACATCAAATCCCCTCAGAGTCCCGACAAGCTCCTTGTCTCCCTTCATTATCACCCATATCTTCGACCCTATGCACCGGTCGATCAACTCTGCGAATTTTCCACCCAAACACCTCAAAATTTCGGCTTAATTTTCTCGAGTAAATACGAGACAGTAGAAAAAGAAACAGAGCGGGGCAAACCTGATGGGAGTAGCTGTGAGGGATTGTTGGCCATTGGAATTTGGAAGCAGAAAACTTTGGCTGCGATAGCGAACGAGTTGGCGGCAATCCCAGTCTGTCACTGTGAGTCGGGAACTCGGGCTGGATACTCGGTAGTGTGTTTATAAGTGTACCAGATTTCAAAAGGCCAAAATACCCTCAGTGCTTTTTCATATTTACCTTTATGTGCTTTGAATTGTGTGTTCTATGGACGATGTGATTTGTATTTTGTGCTTCTAAAATGGGCCGCAATTGAGGTTTGGTGTTTGCGTTTTTTAATACAAGCGATATTGAAAAAAAAGGAATCGAATTTAGGATCTCGGATACATAATCTACACTCTTAACTACTTTTTCAGATTTATGTAATGGAAATTTTGATTTTGTTAAAGGACCCAATATGTGATTGATATGTCCCTTGTCATTCTTTCAACATTGGACCAAGGAATTATTAGTGGCTTGTCCTTGGCAAGGGCCCAAATCATGACAAGTGTTTTTAGAGTATTTTGGTGAAAGAAGATTTGTACTAAAATGGAACACTTGAATAATAAGAAGGGTTCACATCACGTCACATGTTAATTATGTGGACAAATTCATTAGGGTTTATGCGTTAATGACTATATATTACATTTATCGATGATTTTAGATTAGACAAATGTATTTTGGAGAAAAATGTCTGTTTTTAGAGGATATATTATAGCCTTCAGATGTTTTAGCACCTATGAATTTTTTTTTCTTTCCAATTTCCTTTTTTTTTTTTTTTTAAAGATAACATGTAACTTGAATGTTGAAACGATAAATTGACACTACTTTAAAGTATCTCAAAATTTAAGCTAATTGTGTCAACAAAAAAAAAACAACAAACAAACAAACAAACAAAAGATAATAATGCTCACAAAACCCTTTCATGGAAATTCGGATTCCAACTCCTCCTAACCCCGATTAAGGTTAGTATCTCAAATTTTGAGATACTTTGGATAGAATGGAAAGCAAACCAATCAAACAATGTTTTAAGTCTAATCAGTGACATGAATTAAGCAAATTATAGAAAATTGGAGGTTTAGAGTCAAACTTATACGATAATAGAAAAATAGTTTGCACAAACAGTGTTGCTTGCACTTAATAAAATACATACACAATACAATACATGATTCATTTCATACAATTTTATTAGAGTGTTGCTAAACGAACCCTAAAATTAATTGAGTACACCCTATAATCTAAGTTAACTCTAATATTTTAATTAAAATGTAAAATTAACTAAGTATACCTCATTTAACTACCAAAAATAGCCATAGTACAACACTCTAATACCAATCCTAAACTAGGTTTCTCTTTTTACATGAATTTGTGCCATCTTTTTAGATTTTAGGTTTCATATAATTTCGTAATATCAATCCTAAACTAGTATTCATTGCGTTATTTGTGAGCACCAAGCAATACGAAGCCTTTTCTATGTCTGATAATGGTTGAATATAGTGAATAAGGTTTACTTATTAAAATTTTATTTGTTTCACAATTCAGTATATCATTTTTGGTCATTTTATATTAGGATAATTTAGTAATTCAATAAATAGTTTGGTAGTATGGTGTACTCAGTTAATTTTATGGTTTATTTAGCAACACTTTTTTATTAATACAGTACATATTACAATATAATTGCGGTGACAAATAAGCGTCCAATGAACGACATTATGGATGCAAAATCAAAACGCATGCCAACACCGAATGAGCCTGCCCGTGGGCCCGACAACCACTTGATTTGCGCCACGTGTCATGAACAGGCAAAGGCAGTCTTGACCGCCATCATGGCGGTTGCAAGAGCCGCTGGTTAGTGGTTACCCTCCATTTTCCAAAACGCATTATAAATACCAAAATTCATGTGACGTTTTCTCACAATTTCCCAAATTTCTATTTTATATCTCACACACAGCGATTTCTTCACGCAATCTCTCACCCCACACCAAATTCAAGGACGAATTCAATCACTTCTGTTTCTCTTGTAAATCCTCGCCTACTTTGATTGTGTTCAATTTCCAGTAAATTGTTCATGTTGATCTAATTATTGTTGTGAATTTGATCGGGTTTGGTCCTTGTGGAATTGGGTTGTTAATGGATTCTTGGGTATTTTTCTAAAAACCTGAATTTAATGCCTGTTTTGTTTGTTCTTAATCCGTTGATGATCTGAATCGGAATAGTGGTAGAGTTATGGGTAGGGTTTGGATGCGATTTGGGGTTTATCTGTGGGTTTAGATAATTGATTTTGATCGGGTAAAGATTTGTACTTTGACCATATTGATCCCTACCCAGTGCAATGCTCAATCTCTGTTTAGCCATGCTTAATTTCCTTTGGATTTAAGGTTTGGAGATGGCCTTGGGTTGCCGTCTATTTGATTCCTATTTGGGTTTCTGGTTTAGATTTTTTGGTAACTTGTGCAATTTTGTGTATGTTTTGTATATGAAAAGGGCCGGATGAGTGTAAGCCCTTTTAGAATATCTGAACAGCATTAGAATCAGTGTAAGATATTTAGGTGGTGATGTGAGCAAATCATTTTTCATGATCTGATCCTGCTTTTGGGTAGGTGGGTTATTGTTAGCGATTATAAGATGTTGGGTAAGGTTTAAAAAGATATTGGGGTTTTCATTTTCTCGGCAGCGCTTTTAAAGGTTTTTGAAATGTCAGTTCAATATTAATCTGGTCTGAGGCATGTATACAAGCATGCTCTTTCTAATGATATTGCATCTAACCGTCGCTGAATAATACAATGATTGGATAACGATTTTGTGGACATGACATCAATTATGTCTTGTGGTATAACTGCAGGTCTCAGTCTCACTGGTGATCTGTTGGCCTGAGAAGTAGTCGTTATATATTTAATCAAGAAATCTATCACTTCAAGTTCTGTACTGCTGTCCATTTGCTGCATTATTTATCTCACATTTTGGAGCATTGTAAGAGTGGTTGCATTGTGATTTCTATTAAAGTCAAGTAAAGATTCAGTATTTTTCAGTTGGTAACGCAATAGAGATCAGAAGCTCCAGTAGGGAACTTATTTAGAGCTTTGCGTTTTGGTAAGTGTATACCGAGTTCAATGATTCTTTATATTTTTTTATCTTTTTCAAATAATGTGTTTTTATTCGGGCTCTTCTTCTTGATATTTAATTATTCTGATTTGACATAATCTTAAGTTGTTGAGAATAAAGGTATCACAGTTTTGGCAGTAATAATTTCATAAACTGTTAACAGGAGCTGACAGTTCTTTTTTATTAGACTTACTTTGTACTTTCTCTTAGAAACTTCAAACGTGTTTGGTTTTTCTTTGGTACATTGTTAGCTATATAGACTTTGAGTAGTTTCTTATTTTCCTCCTTGTCAAACTGAATTTGACAGTTGTTCAAAATGGTATTAGTACTTGTGATTCCTAAAGACATATTTTAGGGTGTATGGGGAAGGGATAATGTGAAACATTATACCAAGGTTTGTACCATAAAACATTTGTACCCAATATATGCTTCTATTGTCTTATGTGATAAGAGGAATAAATTTCTGCTGTCTGCAACATGACCATAGTGTTTTCCCCCTTCTTATGTAATTGATGAACATTGAGTTATGCATGATAGTTCTTGTGTCCTGATAAATTCAACTTGCTGAGTAAATCGAACAGTGTATGCAAGATGGCTGGTGTGAAACGAAGAATAGAAACTGATTCAGATATTCGTGCTCTTTACAAAGAATTGGATGCGGTTACATGCCCTATCTGCATGGACCATCCACATAATGCAGTTCTCCTCCTTTGCAGCTCGCATGAGAAGGGTTGCAGATCTTATATTTGTGATACAAGTTACAGGCATTCAAATTGCCTGGACCGTTTTAAAAAGCTGAGGGAAAATACTAGGAACAGTCCAACTCTACCCAGTTCTTTACCTGTAAACCATTCTGATTCTCATAATATTTCTGATCTGAACATCCCTTTGAGGACAGAGTCAAATGAAGCTAATGAAACTCACAATCTGATTGAAAGCAATACTCTAATATCTGTTAATTTACCTGGACCGCCACAAGGACATATTATTCAAGATCTAAATAGGCCTTTAGAAGCACAAACAGAAGGTGTTCTGGAAGTGGCTGATTCCGAGTCATTTCAGGAAAGGGTTGAGCATGATGAGTTGGATGGGGAGAATTCACCAGATTCAAAACTGAGCTTGAAATGCCCTTTGTGCCGGGGAGCCATTCTTGGATGGGAGGTTGTAGAAGATGTCAGAAAGTATCTTAACCTGAAGAAGCGAAGTTGCTCTCGTGAATCATGCTCATTTTCTGGTAACTACCAGGAGTTGCGCCGGCATGCCAGGAGAGTTCACCCAACCACTCGACCCTCCGACATTGACCCATCTAGAGAACGAGCCTGGCAACACCTTGAGCACCAAAGAGAATTTGGTGATGTTGTGAGTGCTATTCATTCAGCCATCCCAGGTGCTGTTGTGGTTGGGGACTATGTTATTGAAAATGGAGATAGGCTAGCAGGGGGAGGGGAAAGTGGTGCAGGTGAAGCTAATGGACCTTGGTGGACTACTCTGTTTTTGTTTCAGATGATTGGCTCAGTTGACCGTGCTGGGGAACAAAGGGCTCGATCAAGGGCTTGGACAAGACATCGGCGTTCAGGTGCTTTATCTGAACGCCGGTTTCTTTGGGGTGAGAATTTGTTGGGTCTTCAGGATGACGAGGTAGATGATGAGGATGATGATGATGAGAACTTGCCTATACTAAATCACAGAGATTTGTCTCCGATCCCCAGAAGGCGTAGGCGTTTGACACGTTCAAGGTCGGATGAAGATCGACCATGAGAGGGGTCTTTTATCTGGTAAAATTTATGTTTTCTTGAAAGAAAATTGATTGCTGTTTTGTTGGATTGTATATCAGATTGCCTTTGGTTGACCCCATCTGGCACCATTGTTGTTCCAGTTACTGCAGTAACTGCTCGTCAGACGACCAACTGCTCTAAGAACTGCAGTTTGAGAACCCCATCAGCTTGTTGGAACTTGGAAGAGCGTTGAAAAGGATCATGATGATCATAGGGACAATGGTGGTGCTAATTTGAAGGGGATTCTATCGAGCCCATGTTCTCTTTATCGATGGGAGAAATGAGCTTATGTTCTCTTCAAGCAGGCCAAGTCCTCTCTTTCAAGTAGGTAGAGGCTGCCGGCACAAGTTGAGCCTCCTCATCTATGGTTGATGCATTGTTCTTGCTATTCTGCATTTGTATCATATAACTATGTAATTGATATCAGTTCATCTCTTTGTTTGTTAATAAAATACTATTATGATTGTTTGTGTTTATTTTATGCGAATTGTTTGTGTTAAAATGTATAAAAGTTTATGGAACAATGAAATTTGAGTTTGAATAAAAGTGTGAAGATCTCAAAGTTTGATACTTTGGCTAACATTCCAATTGAGCCAGTTTGCATTCTCATATTGTGTTGTATGGAAAATGTCAAGCTTTGATTCTCATGTAAAGATTGTCCACTTGGGAACTTAATCACCCCAGTGCGGATGTTGAAAGCACTCAAAAAGGGAAAAGCTGCATGTTGTTGATTTCATTTTTCCGGGTAATTCTACAAAATGAGAGATGAGAATGGCCATTGCCGGCGACGTCGTTTTGAACACAAGTACAATATATCGGCATGGAAACCAGAAGCAGATCATCCAAGAGAGAACGTGGATGAGATTACAACCAAGAGAGTCAAGCAGAAATGAATGAGAAAACAGCGACAGGTTTTGATGAGAGCAACTAATTCCTTCCCAGTAATACCAAATGGGGCACCAGAATAAATTCAAAAGCTAAGAGGAGCGTTAGGCACATCACCTTTCCTTCATCTGAGTCTTCATCAAAGACCCAGCTGCTTTCATCTCAAGTGACAGTGTCAAGACTTGCATAACAAGTATAGTTCCCCCAATCTCAACCCTTGATCATTGGCTCATTCAACGGCCAAGATCAGTCTGAATTGCATACGCAGTTGCAGCCACAAATTATGGAGGGCTACAGATTTCTATCAGAACCCAATGAAAATGAGAGGGCGGAGAAGCTGAGACGCAAACAAAAGCTCGACAACTTAGGCCTCTAATTTGGTTTTTACATAGTAATTAAAATATAGTTATCAGCGCATATCTGCATATGATTTCTACTCATCCCCATGTGAGAGCACAAGAAGTCTTTTTTCATGCTTGCAAGCAGTAACACTTAAGACGACACATCCCCAGGCCTAAAATATCTCCTTCTCCACATGCTCAACCAACCTGTAAGTTCAATATTATATATATGTGGAGACAAAGAGAGAATTGCCTGGAAATGTAGCAATATATATATTTTGTCATAATTAAATCTTCCCCAACTGGCCAAAATACAGAAAATAGTAAGAAACTTGACAATCAGAGATGACCATTTTTCTTGCTTTGTAACAACTTTTTATGAATCTGCATTTCTATTTTCTAATCTGTTAGGGAACATGGCTCTTCCAACTCCTCCTACCTCTTTCTTTTTTGTTTTATGTCATTTTAATGTTTAATACAGATCTGAATATATAATCCAATTTGTGCCCTCCAGCTTGGGAGGCAAGTTGCAAGGGCTTGTATTGTAGCTCATAATATTATTATGTTAATAAAACCTTGCAATAATTGGTCCTGCTTGCCAGGATCAACTTACCTAAACTGCAATATGCTTGTCCAACAAGGTCTTCAGATTCATTTTTACCCTCAACTTCCAAAACCCAGCTTTTGTTTTTTTAATACAAGCGATATTGAGGGAGGGAGGAATTGAAACCTAGGACTTTAGGTGCACGAATAAAAATTCTTAACCACTTGAGCTACAAGCCCCTTGCTCCACAACTCAGTTTAGTAGATTATTGCTTTTCACACCCAAGTAAATCTGCAGGACCATATGTATATGTACCCAAGGGGACCAATGGGATTGATGAACCAGAGACAAACAAGTGTATGGCTAAAAGAAATGCCACCAGGGCTAAGCACATTTTGGTTCTTTATTAAATCAAATCTCTTACTTAATACCCACCACATTATTATCTTATATATATTTTCCCCATGTTACAAAGAATCTCAAGCCAATCCTTCCCCACTCACTGCTTAGTTGTCTCACTGTTTTTCTTAGATTCACTTCAATTTCCTTTGTCTTCTTCTTCCATAGGTCTCAAAGGCTAGACAGGAATCTTGAGAGCATGCAGACAGCATAGGTAGATCTCTCTGTGCTGTCCATTTGACCAAAACACAGTCATCTGCTTCTCACTCTTCACATTCACACCACTATATAAAGGAGGCTCTAGACACAAGCATAATCATGCAGGTAAAACCGTGTAAATATTTTTAGTCAAACAAATGCTTAGCTTGCATCTGAATCAAAACTGATGTCTCTCTTGATGACTTATAATACAGCAGATTTTTCAATGGCTCTTTAGAGCTACAAATGGACAAGCAAGGGAAGACACTTCTGGTTCTATCAACAAGAAAGCAACAACTAATGGTAAGAGATCAAACTTCAACTTTTCACATACAATTTTTCCGAACCATTATATTAAGACCATGTTTTGACTTATGTACTTTTTATGTTCATTTCAGATCAAGAAGCTAAACAAAATTACATAATTATCTTTAAGTGTGGCGGTGTTGGTGTGTATCGGAAATTCAAAGGAATTGAAGAGAGAAAATCAGGTAGTAAGAAGTTCAAGCCACTTGCCTTTCTACGTCGAAAGGATGTGGCAAATGCTTGCTTTTATAGCACTCTTCAGTTAAAGAGACTTGGTAGCATAAATAGAAGGCAGGCTAGGCAGCGTTGGATTCAATCCATGAAGATGAAGAAGGAAGATATTGCAAGAGGTCTGGGAATTAGTACCAAGGCAGATTCGGCAAATGTAGGCAACAAGGTGTTACCGGTGACAGATTCAACATTAACAACCTCGACGAACACAAATGAACAATGTGGCACATCAGAAAAGAAAGAAAGGGTTAAGGGAGACAAAACCAAAACCATGTCAAGAATGAAGGAGCTATTGAGATGGGCTGCTGCTGCAAAATCAGAGAAGGGAGGAAAATTTATTGCTCGAAAGGTACTAATATTTTTTCTTTCCTAAACATTATGAGTCTTTTTTTAATTGCTGTGATATTCTCTAGCCATAAATGATCGAAATTAAATGTAACTAGATATGAAGTAAAACTGTAAAATGTGAATGCTGTCAATTCTAAAGGGAAAACAGAGAAAGTTGCATGCTTTCTAGTTAGGCTAAATTATACAAAATTTAGCAATATCAGCTTTAGATGGAGTTTCATAACCCTGAAGTTAAAATTTCCTAGTTGCTGACTTGTGGGCTTAAAATGATGCTGTTCCATTCAGGTTATGCAATTTCGAAACCGTGGAACTCTGAAGGCAGTACCAGATGATGATCAACTTAGCAACGATTCTCCGAAGATCAGCTTTAGATGGGATTTGGAAAGCTGCTCCACCACTTCCTCTGCCTACACATCAATTTCAACAGCATCTTCATTGAAAAATGATCAAATCATGATCATTAACCAGGCTTTGAATTCAACAAAGTGTCAAGACCCTGACCGGGCTCCAACGAAAGGGAACTGGATCACCTCAGACTCAGAATGTAAGACATGCTTCCTCCTAGAGTCTCTCCTACTAATCAACCAACTTTTATTTTCTGTTTGCTTGAAGTTTAAGTTGCTAAAAATCTATTCAACTAACCCTGAAAGTATTTTTTTTGCTTGGACAGTTGTGGTGCTAGAGCTTTGAAGATCATCAAGTCTAAGAATTGTTCTCCAAGGGTTGCATAGATCAACTGCTTGCTCTTGCTTAGTGATTGTATCATAGTAATATGGATTGAAGATTTTAAATTTTGTGAAAGATTAAGGACTGAAAAGCAAAATCAATACAAGGAAAGAGTGTTTATATGATCCTTCTTAATGAATGTGGCCTACATCAATAAATTCATAATCTAACCAACAGTTTTCCTTCTCAATGTCTGGCCTCAATATCTGCATCTGCAAACTCTTTCTTTCCCACATGAAAATTAGGAAGCCTGCTTCTCCACAAGCTTACTTGTCAAACTGATTTTGAAGTGTTACCCAAAAATTAATTAAAAGTTTCCAAATCTTACAACAATTTGTGTGGTGGGTTTGGTATTTTGAGATTATACTAAGTTCTGTTATTTTCATAACATTGTTAAAATAATCCTCCATCATTGTATTCTTGAGTTTTGTCCCCGTTTATCAATCTTCCCTGTCACTTTCCTCCACATTCTCTTTGCATCCTGCTTAAAACTAATTTATGGTTTTGGCATTTGATTCTTGAAACAAATCAAGAAAGAAAGAAAAAGAAAAAAAAGATTAATGGATAAAATACATAGGATAGGAGGATGGGCCGCAGGCTCGTAGTATTGGGTTTGGGCCAATGCTCGAGCGGTCTATTGAATATATGTTATTTTGCAATGTTGCTATATGAAGCACACAATTATTATTTTGAACTTCACAATTTGGCCTTTTTAAGCTTAGTCATCAAGCATATATGAGTTTTACTCAAGGTGGCTAAAACGGATGTGCTCCACACTTTGTATTCGAGTTCGAATTCCTAAACTCTAAACCCTTTTATCAACCAAAAAAAAGTGTAGTCATAAAAAATTTCAAAAATAAAAGGACTAAGAGATTATATAAATTAGTGGGTCGTGTTTAAATTTGATAAAATTGATTGTCCTTTTTGCAAAAAGGATGAAGATAATGATCAGACTTTGGGTATATATTCAACACTCATTGAAATCATAAAGTAGATAATTTCCAAGTCCCTACAAGATAGAATAATTCAAAAAATAGGTCTCAATTGTTGTACTTGGAATGGAAGCGACATCATGGGATGAGCAACCAAAATGTGCTAAACTCACCCACTGCAATATACACTTTGTATAAACCAACCCAACATTCTCAACTACAATTCTTGAGCTCCCAAACTTCACTTCCACACCCAAAAGAAAAAAAGGATCCTAAAGTTTTGGGATATAATTAATTACGTGGCTTTTTTTAATTAATCTGAATTGGAGTGATTAAGCATTGCCTTGTCTTGTGTGTTGTGATTTGGTGAGTCTTGTCTTGTCTCCTTCCAAAAGTATATGTTATTTATCTAAACATAGCATACTAGTAGAAATGTTCTTTTACCAAATCACTCCACAATTGCTCACACGCTACGCTAGTATATAATCATCCATTCATATTAACATGCCCACAATAAAACTTTCTTATATCAAAGGGCCACCAACCCACCAACATTACTAATTATATGCATTCCAACCTTTACCTTATTTTTCATCTTTATAATTTTGCAGCAATATTTTTGTCACGTTTCTATATTAAAAACCAAGAAAGTAAAGACAAAAAGTCACATTGCGAAAAGACAATAAATGTTAAGCTCAAATACATTATACGGATGATGAGACTCGAACTTATGATATTTGCTGAAAGAGCAATTGTTTCAAATCACTACACTAGTAGGTCTTTGCACAAAAGTCACTTTGAGTCCTTGTAGTATGTCGGTTTATCAGTTTAATTATCGTAGTTTCAATTTTATAAACTTTATCATTGTAATTTTAAATATGAGCAATTTAAAATTTTGTCAAAATCCTTTCTATTTCATTACATTTTGAACATGAGATTTTACAGAATAGTAATGTTATGCTTATCACATTTTTATTTCATATTTTCATACCATAGGATATGACATATCCATATCATATGTCACATCAATTAAATCAATGAAGTATATTTTAATAAAGAAAAAAATATTAATCATATTAATTAGCTGATGTGGTATATACACATAAATTTCTATATCATGTGGTATAATATTGTAGTATAAAAATATGATAAGACTAGTATTATTCTATGCGGTTAATAACGAAACTGGAGAGATTTTAACAAAATTTGTAACATGTCCTTCAATTAATCGGATTTGAAAATACAATAATAAAACCAGACCAAAAATGACTTTTTCCCGAAAATAAACAATAGCGGAGTGGAGTGACTAGCGCGGGTGTAGTGGATGACGATGGAGGGAATTCACACATACTCTGTGTCAAAGTCAAACTCCAACCACCTCCCCATCTTTTATCTCTCTCCCTTACCCGTTTCGTCGGTTCATCGCCCCCACCTGCCTTCTTCTCTCTCCTTCTCTCCTTCTCTCCTTCTCTCCTTCTCTCTGACCCTCTCTGCAACAAACCCAAATCCCAAAATGACAGCCATGAGCAACCTCAGCTCAGACGTCACAGAGCTCATCTTCTCCTACCTCCCAATCCCAACCCTCATCCGCGCCTCCACCGTATGCAAGCTCTGGCACTCCATCATCTCCTCCTCCACCTTCTCCCAGCTCTCCACCCAATCCCAGAAATACCCCTGGTTCTTCCTCTACGGCATCCACAACACCTCCTCCAACTTCAACCAGTCCTTCGCCTTCGACCCAGTCTCCAATCTCTGGTTCCGCCTTCCCTCCCCCACCTTCCCTTCCCAGTCCTCCTCCTTCCTCGGCGTCGATGGCTTCTTCCTCATCACCGCCCCATTCTTCACCTTCTCCCCAATCCTCAAGCGCCATTCGCACTCCACCTCCCCTCTCCGCTTCTCCCGCATCAACCCTCTTGTCGGCGTCTTCGACTCTGGCTCGTCGTCTCCGCCAAGCTTCATCGTCGTCGGCGGCGTCCGCTTCATCGGCAATTTGGTCGACATCGAGGACCGTTTGGCTGCGGAGATTTACAATCCCAATTCCGATTCTTGGCTCCTCTGCCCTCCTCTCCCCGCCGATTTCCGCTCCGGCAACTCGTCCCAGTCTCTCTCATCGGCCCTCTTCAAGCGCCGGTTCTACGTCTTCGGCATCTACTCCTGCTTCATTTCCTCATTTGATCTCCACACCCATCTCTGGAGCGAGGTCCAGACTCTCCGCCCACCCGGGGTCGTCTTCTCCTTCTTGATTTCCTGCATGGACCGGCTCGTTCTAGCTGGAATCTGCAACGGCCCCCTTGGGTCCTCCTTCAATTTGTGGAAGATCGAGGAGGCCACCATGGAGTTCAGCGAGATTGCGATCATGCCTCATGACTTGTTGTATGGGTTGTTCGATGGGGATGAAGAAGACAAGTTTGCAAGCTTGAAATGCGTGGGGTTGGGCAATCTGATATACGTGTTCAATGAGGAGTATCACAAAAAGTACCCAGCTTGTATCTGTGAGATTAGCAGTGAGGATGGGAAGTGTAGATGGAGGAAAGTGCCCCAATTGCCTTCCCCTGTTAATAAGTTCCATAAAGTTGTTAGCTTTTCGTCCACAGTTTCGCTTCATAGTATTCTTCAGAGTGAAGGAGGAGGAGATGTTGTTGCTCCTTTGCAGCCCATGTTTGACTGATATTTGCTTCCTCAATTTCTTGGTATGAATTCATTCATGTTCTGTTTTCTTGTTCATTTATAGCTTTTTGGTTTGTGTTACTCTGTCTGCTTGGCATTAGTGTGAGATTTTTCGAGTTTGGAATTGCAGTTTGTAAGGCTGTTCTTGGTGGGTTTGAATTGTTCAGTAGGATTTGCTTAGCTACAATGGTTCTTTATTGAATTGGCTAAATCTTTCACGGAAAATTTTCATAAGTAATCAATAGATTATAAAAGTGTTCCCTCATTCATGAATCTAAATCCTAAACACACCCAAATCTCAATCACAAATTTTGTGGCAGTGTACGTACTGAAAAGCCAATTAGTTTGGGGCTCATGTGGCCCTAACTCTAGGTGACTTAGTTTAGGCCAGATAAATTAATGTTGATTGTAGTTTTGAGTGGAAACCATGGTATAAACAGGCTATGCAGTTAATGCTGCTCAATGTGCGTATTGGGTTGCAATTTTTATGGCCATGAATTATGAACATTCATCGTATAGAAAACACAGCCCCTTTTACATGGATTTTTAGAACATTACATATTGAGCTGAGATTGGCCAGTTGAGAGATTTAATGATCTGAGATTCTCCTGTTATCTATCTACCATATGTGCTATTGTGTGTTTGTGTCACTGCTTGTATTATTAAGTTGGCAAGACTAGTTAGTCCATTTTCTGCCTTTTTACCTCTTAGTTTGCCACACTTCTGTGCTCCGTAAGGTACGTAAATTTCGGTGGGTGATCATTTCATGTAAACCAATTACCTTTTGGAGATTTGAGGCCTTCAATCATATATTGCATATCTACTCTATGGATGGCATATGTGCTCCCCGATTTGGAAGGGCATGTGCATTGACAACAAACGACTTAAATGCATGGCCCCTTCTCAGCCTATAAGAACAGGATGCTAATGCTAACATTTCATTGCCTGCAACTTGCTTGACACAACGCAGATAGCAGGGTTACTTGGCCAAGAAAAAAGGGCATGTTTCAAATGTGTAGATAATGCTGGAGGGTGGTCCTTTTATATCGCCTAGCATCTTCTTGTCTTCGTGTAGATGATGTTTAAAAAGCTTCTATACAGCAGACGAGCAAATTAAATCGTTGACGTTTATCTACCTTCTCGTCCGTCCCGGTTAAAGACATCCTGACCCCTTGTATTATTCTGCTTAATTTCGTAGCATCTGTATAGTAAGTACTCTTATTGTTTGTGTTATCATTTGACGTCAATGATCTGATGTTTGGTAAACATTTTGTAAGTTGATAATTTTTGGCTTCAAAGAAACAGTTTGTACTTTTAAGTTGGTAATTTATGCTACCCGGGGAATTAATTTTTGTTCATGTTCAAGACTGTACGCAGTAAGAGCAACTCCACCCATTTGCTATTTGCCATGACAAAGGGGGCGCTAGGGCAGCTATTATTCACGTGAATAGTGGTTGCCATTGCAAAAAGCCTTTTGTGTTTCCACTCGTTGCCATGGCAAAGGCCAATTACTATTCATTTTTTTGTTTTTTCCACAATCTTTTTTACCTCAATAATTAATTTGGATAATATTTTCGGGCTCCTACGTGTCAAGACTATTCATAATCGGATAAAATTTCCAGATAAGATTTTTAGGTTCAAATTTATGATGAATTTCAAAATTCAAAATTCAGATAAATTTTTGAGAATATTTCTTGCATTTCCAGTTGTTTCTTAATATTTCTTGCATAAAATAATGAAAATGCAATTAACCTTACAAATATATTGGAAATACAACAAATACTAACAAAATATTATTTATGCAAGAAATATTAAGAAACAATTGGAAATGCAATAAATATTAACAAAATATTAAAAATGCAAGAAATATTAACAAAATATTGAAAATGCAAGAAACATTAAAAAATATATATATATTAGGACATTAAACTTAATAAAACGAAAATTACAAAATACTTACCTCGCTACTAAGATTTTCCCCTCTTCTATGGTTGTCTCTCGCTTTTGCCAAGGCATCTCTCCATTTTCCCAACTCTTTATTGAGAATTTTCCACCTACTAGACAATGTCATTTCCGTAATAGTTGACCCCGGAATTCTTTCACAAAATTCCGCATGAATTTTTTTCCACATATGACAAAATTTAATCTCATTGCCAGACACGGGACAATGACTAATTTGGAGCCAAGACTTAGACAAGAAAACATCTTCTATGGTGCTCCACGCCCCTCCGGTTTCGATAGAAGAAGCCATAAAGATAAGAAATAAAAATACAATTTGAAAGAGAGGAAAATGTTGAGTAAATAGTGAATAATAGTAGAAGTATAAGAAAATGTATGAGGATTGGTGTTGAAAGTGAAGGGTATTGATAGGTTTTTATAGAAATAAAATTCAAATTTTTTTGGTATTTTTTAAAAAAATTTCGATTTTTTTTTCATAATTTTATTGCCAAAACAATGCTAGCCATTGGATTGGAGGAGGAGAAGCAGATCGGAGCGCCCAGGCCTTGACACGTGTCTTCTAGCCGTTGGAGATTGCACAGGGCTGATGTCAGCACACCTGCAATGCACGCGCCAACGGTTAAAAAAAAATTAAACTGTGCGATGACGTCAGGAGCGACGTCATCCCCCCTCGGGCTCGAGCTCGGGCGAAACTGGCCTTCAGGCTAGCCCGTCTTCATGGGTCCCACTCCCAACCCAGCCAAGCCTGGGCGGCTAGAACTCGATTCCCACCACCCCCCCTCCCCCCGGGCGCCTCAGTCTTGGACTGCTCGGTGGAACTGCTCTAATATCTCAAGGACCCAGGCTTGTTCTGCCCTTCTTGATAGAATATTGCAGGCCTATTGAGATTTTGAGTGATGTTTTGTTTTGGGCCTTTTGGCCCTGCATTATTTTTGTACTCAACAAAAATTTTCAACGGTATCGGAGTACGTTATTTGCGCTCGCCATGTTATTGCCAGCCCATGAGAATAATAGTACCACACCTTATTGGAGAATCTTTCATACTTTTTATAATCTTACTCCCTAAGCGAAGTACAGTCGTTGATCACTTTCTCAAAAGTCAATGAAGAACAAAATTTTAGTGAAAACATTTATACTTTGACACTTGACCAAATCATCATGACCCAGAAAATAAATAATTGATTACACCATGATTTTATCACACAAAACAAATTCCAATATAATAAGGGATATGTTTAAACCACTGAAAAACGGTTTTAACTTGCAAACGAATGGTCTCATAATTAAATTATCGCTTGTATTTAAAAACA